>NC_061516.1:27392500-27400000 GCF_022379125.1 Scophthalmus maximus | reverse complement strand
TCCGTCCGTTCGTCGTCCACGCGACGACCTCTCGACCTGAACACAAAACATCTGGAGGCGGAACCGGAAGTGACTCCAGTCAGAGGAGGAGGATCAGTGGGATGTGATGTCATCACGCCGTCATAATCCTTTACGACCCGTCTCGTGTCGTCGCTGCCGTCATCCGCTCGTTACGACCACGACGCTGATCAACCATCTTGTTCGGCTCCAACAAGCACTGAGGAAAAAGAAACCATCTGTATTTCTCCCGTCACTTTTTACAGTGTCTCCTTGTTGTTTTACAGCTTCTCCCACTTTATTTATGATGGAGTGTCGAGCAGCTTCATCGTCTCCTCCGCTTCTATTTCTGTCCCACGTCGTCAAGTATGTTTCTACAGACTTGTTTTTTGAACCAATCAACTTCGTCATGACGTCTTCAATCTGTTTTATTATTAAAACTTTATTTTTCTTAGTACATTTTCAAACTTTCTTAATTCCACTGTAAATCAGATCTCGAATGAATCAAAAGTTTTCATTGTAGTTTGGTGACTTGGGAATCACAGGTACACGTTGTTTTGGAGTTCTGAGTTCCCAGTTGTCTTGAACGCAGCATCTGGTCACCAGCTGTTCTCCAGACGTTTCTCTTCCCGATCCCTTTGCCTCTCGCCGTCGCCCTCTTCAGGTTGTTTCTCATTCGGTTCAGTTTGTAAACGACACCCGAGTTCTCTTCTCTGATTGGTTCTTAAGTCACGACTCAACGCCGCTAACACTTCCTGTCAGGAACAGTTCCCCCACGTTCAGCACCGACAGTCGACTTCCTGTTTACACCACGTGACGAGTGTTTCCAGGTGTGTTAGTGTGACGGATCATTTCTGATAAACTCAAACTCTGTTTTGAAACTAAACGTATTCGTGGTAATGAACCGGTTCATTCCGTCCGTCCTCTGTGATTCTGAGTCGTGGACACGTTATCGTCTCTGTCCTCTTTAAAAAATATAACTTATGAACACTGATTTGAAATGATGCAGCAGAACAAACTCTTCGTCCTTCAGAACGAGTCGTGGCTCGTTTACTTCCTGTTCGATACAGAAGTGATTTTTAAAGTTTGTCTCTTCGTGGGGAGAAGATTTACTTCCTGAGTAACTCGGATTTATCAAACTCCACGTTTGAATCACGTCTCAGAACTTTACCTTCACAAGGTTTCTTCTTCTTTACTATAAATCTGTTGCTTATCACTTTTACCTGTTTTTATTTCACTCTGTTGTTATCAGCTCTCGTATCCGCCTCTTATTTATGTCCCTCGCTCCGTGTTTTTATTTCGTCTTATTATTTTTTATTGAGACATTTTATTTTATCTCGTTCTCTGTTTTGAAAAGTGCTGCACCAATAAAAGTTATTATTTATGATTCCATTTGAACTCAAGCTTATATAGTTTTCTTTTTAAAAATGTTCTAATTAAACTATTTGAAAACAAAAACTACAATAACGATGTTTCGGTGAAACTAAGTGTCGCATTAATTAAAGCAGAACTATAAATCAAACATGTGGCAGATGAGCGTCGGGGCGAGGAACATGACAAATGACAGCGTCTCATTAATAACCACGTGGACGACAGGACGTGAGCTCGGAGACAAAGATGGACTCATTAGTCATCATCATTACGTGTTGACGCGATGTTGCTCGCCATCTCGGTGAAATTTCAAATTTGTTGCGATTTGTTTGTGTGGTATCAACAACTATCAGTTAACTTCTTATCTGTTGCCGCCTGTCAAAACTGGTCCTAGCTTAGCAACAGTTTCTATGAAAAGGGACGTCTGACGTCTGACAAGGGTTAGACAAAACTAAAGTTACAGGTTAGCTAATGTTATTAAAGGTTAGCTAACGTTATTACAGGTTAAACTTACATCATTAAAGGTTAGCTAACGTTATTAAAGGTTAGCTAACTTTATTAAAGGTTAGCTAACTTTATTAAAGGTTAGCTAACGTTATTAAAGGTTAGCTAACTTTATTAAAGGTTAGCTAACGTTATTAAAGGTTAGCTAACTTTATTAAAGGTTAGCTAACGTTATTAAAGGTTAGCTAACTTTATTAAAGGTTAGCTAACGTTATTACAGGTTAGCTAACTTTATTAAAGGTTAGCTAACGTTATTAAATGTTAGTTAATGTTATTAAAGGTTAGCTAACGTTATTAAAGGTTAGTTAACGTTATTAAAGGTTAGATAACGTTATTAAAGCTTAGCTTACGTTATTAAAGGTTAGTTAACGTTATTAAAGGTTAGCTAACTTTATTAAAGGTTAGCTAACGTTATTACAGGTTAGCTAACTTTATTAAAGGTTAGCTAACTTTATTAAAGGTTAGCTTAAGTTATTACAGGTTAGCTAACGTTATTAAAGGTTAGCTAACGTTATTAAAGGTTAGCTAACGTTATTAAAGGTTAGCTTAAGTTATTACAGGTTAGCTAATGTTATTAAAGGTTAGCTAACGTTATTAAAGGTTAGCTAACGTTATTAAAGGTTAGCTAATGTTATTACAGGTTAGCTAACTTTATTAAAGGTTAGCTAACGTTATTACAGGTTAGCTAACTTTATTACAGGTTAGCTAACGTTAGTACAAGTCACAGTCGTAGAGACAGTTTTATTTTTTATTTATCGATGGTTGATAAGATTTTCCTTCATTCCAGGGAAATTTGTGTATTGAGAGACGAGAAGGAAAAGAGCAGGGAAGAGGATTCACAGACCAGTGTTAGAAAGTGTTATGTTCCAAGAAGATGCTGCTGAGTCACATGGTGCAGTCGGATTAATAACCTGCTCTAATTGAGGATCATTGTGTTAAGTTACATTAAAGTGAGGAAGAGCCGGCGGCCGAGGACACGAGAGGAAGAGCAAACCTCCTCCGGTGAAACATGATGAATAAATAACGTGTCGAGCTGCGACTCGCTGAGACGACGACGGTTGATGCTTCTTGTTTTTCTGCACTTCTTGACTTTTAAAGAGTCGGAGCTCCGACTGGCTCGAGTCACCTTGTCAGACGGTCGACTCGTCGAATATAAACGACGACGAGCCCGAATGGAAAAGTTCACTTTGCTTTGTTTGGCTTCACGTGGAGCCGGAGCCGTGACCCAGAGGGTTCATCAGCAGTTCGTTTATTGGACTTTTCAATGACCGGATCTTTAATGAAGACGAAGTCTGGAGATCAGACGTCAGCATCATCTCTTTACCCAGAAGCCCTCGTGTTTGTTCTTCGTTTCCTGTTGTTGTTGTTTCGACTCTGATGACGACTGGCGGCCGAATGTTCCGCGCGTCAGCTGAACGACACGAGGCAATCAAGTACTGAACACTGGAGGACTGGAACACGCTGGGAAAGAACTCTGGAACAAAATGTAGTTTTCTCTGCAGACGAACGCCTGAAAAAGAAGCAACGACCTTAGTCGAACGTTCATCCCCTGCCTGACGCCCGGCGACCGATGTTCTGTGGATTTGGTTGTCAGCTGTTCGTCGTCGCTGCCTCACTCGAGAGACGAACCTCGGCCGTTTCCACTGCAGATGAGTGTGAGCGAACTAAAGGCTTCGCTTCGAGTTCAGCAGATACTTGTTGGAGCTAATAGTGTTTAAACGGCAGCTCAGTGGACCACAGGCGCCGCGCTCAGTTATTATTCATCGATTCAGATCTGACGACGTTCGGCTTCGTTCATCAGCGCTGTGAGAACACAAACCCTCCTCTCGCTCGACCGCCCACTGTTTGATATGAGCGGCTCATGAAATATGCAACTGTCCGTCGACTGTTTGAATCTCTTCTTCTTGAATGTGTGCGTGTGGTTTGAGTCTCTTAGGTTTCGTCTGAATGAGTGATAGTAAGCGACGTCACCTGATCCGACCAAACAGTAAAACTATTTTATTTGCCATCGACTCTCTCTCCCTCAGGACGGCAGCCATGTTGTGATGTCGTCTCTCTGTCGCTCCACAAACGCTCCACTGTCCTCCTTCATGTGTGGGATGTATTTCTGCTGGCGTGTTGTATGAGCACCGTGGCGGCGAGCGTCTGTGGAAGTGTCAAAGGCAGCGAAGCCCATTACGCTTCTATTAAATCTGCTGCTTCGCCCGCGGAGTCCCGACCAGTTCCCATCTGCAGGAGGAGAATCTGATGTGAGAAGGTCATGGGCCAACAGAGCAACAACAACAGCAGCAGCTCATTACTATTCATGGAAGCTGGTGTGAACAGAAACGTTGCGTGTGACGCTGCCGACGGCTGATGAAGAACCTGCAGCAGGAAACAAGCGGCGCTGAGGCCGTCGCCCGTTCACACGCCGCTGCGGCTCCGCAGGCGTCGACCTCCGACTTCAATCTGCGTCTGTCAGATGTTCCGCTCCGAGCTGTGAGACACGACCGGCAGCAATTACTGCGGTCGTGCGCAGGTACGATGAAGAATAGGTTTTGTCGTGACCTCTAAATTTCACCTGACATTGTTTCCTGGGGACGTGTTTTCTCTCCTCGCGTCAACACCAACGTGTAACAGGAGGAAAACACTGGAAGTCAACAGTGGATTTCATCAGATTCACTGCAGAACATTCCAGATAAACTTCTCCTGAGGCTCCGGACACATTCTCCCTCGTATAATCTCCAGAGAATGAGTCACAAGAGGATCGTGGAGGTTACTGCTGCTCAGAAATGGAACGTTCAGACCAATCTTCATTTCTGGCAATGAGTTCACATACAGAGTCGATGCAAAGACACAGATTTCGTGTCTCATGATTTGCTTCACCTGCTCGAGTTTAACTACCTGAACTCCAGCTCAAGATTAGTGTGATGCGATGTCACGAAAAGCCAACCAGAGAGAGTCCAGAGAGGAACCAGAGAGGAACCAGAGAGAAACCAGAGAGAGTCCAGAGAGGAACCAGAGAGAAACCAGAGAGAGTCCAGAGAGGAACCAGAGAGAAACCAGAGAGGAACCAGAGAGGAACCAGAGAGGAACCAGAGAGAGTCCAGAGAGGAACCAGAGAGGAACCAGAGAGAGTCCAGAGAGGAACCAGAGAGAAACCAGAGAGAGTCCAGAGAGGAACCAGAGAGGAACCAGAGAGGAACCAGAGAGAAACCAGAGAGGAACCAGAGAGAAACCAGTGAGGAACCAGAGAGAGTCCAGAGAGAGTCCAGAGAGGAACCAGAGAGGAACCAGAGAGAAACCAGAGAGAGTCCAGAGAGGAACCAGAGAGAAACCAGAGAGAGTCCAGAGAGGAACCAGAGAGGAACCAGAGAGAAACCAGAGAGAGTCCAGAGAGGAACCAGAGAGAAACCAGAGAGAGTCCAGAGAGGAACCAGAGAGGAACCAGAGAGAGTCCAGAGAGGAACCAGAGAGGAACCAGAGAGGAACCAGAGAGAGGAACCAGAGAGGAACCAGAGAGAAACCAGAGAGAAACCAGAGAGAAACCAGAGAGGAACCAGAGAGAGTCCAGAGAGGAACCAGAGAGAAACCAGAGAGGAACCAGAGAGAAACCAGAGAGAGTCCAGAGAGAGTCCAGAGAGGAACCAGAGAGAAACCAGAGAGAAACCAGAGAGAAACCAGAGAGAAACCAGAGAGAAACCAGAGAGAAACTAGAGAGAAACCAGAGAGGAACCAGAGAGAAACCAGAGAGAAACTAGAGAGAAACCAGAGAGGAACCAGAGAGAAACTAGAGAGGAACCAGAGAGAGTCCAGAGGGGAACCAGAGAGGAACCAGAGAGGAACCAGAGAGGAACCAGAGAGAGTCCAGAGAGGAACCAGAGAGAAACCAGAGAGGAACCAGAGAGGAACCAGAGAGGAACCAGAGAGGAACCAGAGAGAAACCAGAGAGAAACCAGAGAGAAACCAGAGAGGAACCAGAGAGAAACCAGAGAGAAACCAGAGAGAAACTAGAGAGAAACCAGAGAGGAACCAGAGAGAAACTAGAGAGGAACCAGAGAGAGTCCAGAGAGAAACCAGAGAGAAACTAGAGAGAAACCAGAGAGGAACCAGAGAGAAACCAGAGAGAAACTAGAGAGAAACCAGAGAGGAACCAGAGAGAAACTAGAGAGGAACCAGAGAGAGTCCAGAGGGGAACCAGAGAGGAACCAGAGAGGAACCAGAGAGGAACCAGAGAGAGTCCAGAGAGGAACCAGAGAGAAACCAGAGAGGAACCAGAGAGGAACCAGAGAGGAACCAGAGAGGAACCAGAGAGAAACCAGAGAGAAACCAGAGAGAAACCAGAGAGGAACCAGAGAGAAACCAGAGAGAAACCAGAGAGAAACTAGAGAGAAACCAGAGAGGAACCAGAGAGAAACTAGAGAGGAACCAGAGAGAGTCCAGAGGGGAACCAGAGAGGAACCAGAGAGGAACCAGAGAGGAACCAGAGAGGAACCAGAGAGAGGAACCAGAGAGAGGAACCAGAGAGAGGAACCAGAGATGAACCAGAGAGGAACCAGAGAGGAACCAGAGAGGAACCAGAGAGGAACCAGACAGAGTCCTACCAGAGCGTTTCTCTTCTCAGGCACAATGACTCAACGTCGTCCGACTGGAGGTTTCAACCCTCAGTGTTTCTACTGTAACTGTGAGTTCATCAAACTTATTCTTTATATTCTGTCCACGACACCGTGAGTTTGGTTCTTCCCTCTTTCAATCAGCAGCTGGGAGGAGTCGTGTCTCCCCTCGGCCTGAGCGCCGTCCGCACACCGAGGAGCCGTTTGCTTCATATTCTTTATTTTTACGAGCAGACTGCGGCGGATTCTGTTTTTTTTCCAGTGGAGGCGAATGGTCGTCGGGGGAGTTACCTGTCAGGGCGGCCGCTCGCAGGCGATGGATGTGACACGACAGCAGGAGACGTCGCCTCAGGGGATTGTGGGTAATGAGAGTGGGGGGGGGGTGCCCACACATGAGTCCTTACACACATCAGTGCTGCGTTCAGGCGCTCACACAGAGACAGAATCATGAACATCACATCTGACACTGAACATTCAAACTAATATTAACGTTTCATATTCTAAAAGTTCACGTGTTTTTGTGAAAGTTTTGACTCTGTTTTATTTGTGTGTTAAATTGCAGAACCAGCGACGGTTCATCATCTCACCTGTAATCAACCTCTGCTCCTCCACGTGTTTCCAAGAAGAAAAAGAGAAAGACGACAAACCCGCAGCTTCCTGATGAGAACGGAATGCGTCAGTGCAACAGTTCTCATGTGTGATAAGCACCGAGCTTCGTGGGAGTCGTTATTAAAAAACATATTATTTGGTTGAAACATCAAAAGCTGCAGAAAAACACAACAGGAAATAAAACACACGCAGCTTCTCGTCCGCAATTACAAACTCATTCTGCAAATGGAAAAAAACACTGTAGATTTCGTTTTCAGAATCGATGGACTGTGATTCAAGAGGAAAAGAAAGTTTATTCTTCGCTATGTGAACAGAAAGGATTCAACCGTAAATATCAAACATTTCCCTGCGGCGTCCAGACACAAGTCGTCCCGTCTGTTTGCTCTCGACAGCAGGGCGGCGACGCTGCTCCGCAGGAGCCTGGTCG
>NC_061516.1:27385000-27390000 GCF_022379125.1 Scophthalmus maximus | reverse complement strand
GAAGGTCACGGCAGGTGAATGTCACGCAGGTGAAGGTCACGGCAGGTGAACGTCACGGCAGGTGAAGGTCACGGCAGGTGAAGGTGACGCCAGGTGAATGTCACGCAGGTGAAGGTCACGCCAGGTGAACGTCACGCCAGGTGAACGTCACGGCAGGTGAAGGTCACGGCAGGTGAAGGTCACGGCAGGTGAACGTCACGGCAGGTGAACGTCACTCAGGTGAAGGTCACGCCAGGTGAAGGTCACGCCAGGTGAAGGTCACGCCAGGTGAAGGTCACGCCAGGTGACGGTCACGCCAGGTGAAGGTCACGCCAGGTGAAGGTCACGCCAGGTGACGGTCACGCCAGGTGAAGGTCACGCCAGGTGAAGGTCACGCCAGGTGACGGTCACGCCAGGTGAAGGTCACGCCAGGTGAAGGTCACAGCTCCGTCTAATCTCACATTTGTGTCTGATTCCTCTGGTCAATCTAACACATGAAAGATTTTTGATAAAAAGAAGTCAGTCACCGACCTCTGATCGCGACGTCTGATCGCGACCTCTGATCACGACCTCAGATCATGACCTCTGACCACGACCTCTGACGCTGAGACTCTTTCTACAAACATTAACCCACAATCATAACTGACATTTTCACCAAAGTAATATTTTTAAAAAAGTATTTTCCTCCTCCTCCCCCTCCTCCTCCTCTTCCTCCTCCCCCTCCTCCTCTTCTTTTTCCTCCTCCCCCTCCTCCTCTTCTTCCCCCTCTTCCTGCTCCTCTTCTTCTTCCTCCTCCCCCTCCTCCCCCTCCTCCTCCTCTTCTTCTTCTCCCCCCCCTCCTCCCCCTCCTCCTCTTCCTCCTCCTCCTTCCCCTTCTCCTCTTCCTCCTCCTCCTCTTCTTCTTCTTCCTCCCCCTCCTCCTCCTCTTCCTCTTCTTCCTCCTCCCCCTCCTCCTCCCCCTCCTCTTCCTCCTCCTCCTCTTCTTCTTCCTCCTCCTCCTCCTCTTCCTCCTCCTCCTCTTCTTCTTCCTCCTCCCCCTCCTCCCCCTCCTCCTCCTCTTCTTCTTCTCCCCCCCTCCTCCCCCTCCTCCTCCTCCTCCTCCTCCTCCTCTTCTTCTTCTTCTTCTTCCTCCTCCCCCTCCTCCTCCTCCTCCTCCTCTTCCTCCTCCTCCTCTTCTTCTTCCTCCTCCTCCTCCTCTTCCTCCTCCTCCTCTTCTTCTTCCTCCTCCCCCTCCTCCCCCTCCTCCTCCTCTTCTTCTTCTCCCCCCCTCCTCCCCCTCCTCCTCTTCCTCCTCCTCCTTCCCCTTCTCCTCTTCCTCCTCCTCCTCTTCTTCTTCTTCCTCCCCCTCCTCCTCCTCCTCCTCTTCTTCCTCCTCCCCCTCCTCCTCCCCCTCCTCCTCCTCCTCCTCCTCTTCTTCTTCTTCTTCCTCCTCCCCCTCCTCCTCCTCCTCCTCTTCTTCTTCTTCCTCCTCCCCTCCTCCTCCTCCTCCTCCTCTTCCTCCTCCTCCTCTTCTTCTTCCTCCTCCTCCTCCTCCTCCCCCTCCCCCTCTTCCTCCTCCTCTTCTTCTTCTTCCTCCTCCCCCTCCTCCTTCCCCTTCTCCTCTTCCTCCTCCTCCTCTTCTTCTTCTTCCTCCCCCTCCTCCTCCTCCTCCTCTTCTTCCTCCTCCCCCTCCTCCTCCCCCTCCTCCTCCTCCTCCTCCTCTTCTTCTTCTTCTTCCTCCTCCCCTCCTCCTCCTCCTCCTCCTCTTCCTCCTCCTCCTCTTCTTCTTCCTCCTCCTCCTCCTCCTCCCCCTCCCCCTCTTCCTCCTCCTCTTCTTCTTCTTCCTCCTCCCCCTCCTCCTCCCCCTCCTCCTCTTCCTCCTCCTCCTCTTCTTCTTCCTCCCCCTCCTCCTCTTCCTCCTCCTCCTCCTCTTCTTCTTCCTCCTCCTCCTCCTCCTCCTCCTCCTCTTCTTCTTCTTCTTCCTCCTCCCCCTCCTCCTCCTCCTCTTCTTCTTCTTCTTCTTCCTCCTCCCCCTCCTCCTCCTCCTCCTCTTCCTCCTCCTCCTCTTCTTCTTCCTCCTCCTCCTCCTCTTCCTCCTCCTCCTCTTCTTCTTCCTCCTTCCCCTCCCCCTCCTCCTCCTCCTCTTCCTCTTCAGTCAACTCCTCAGTGTGGAGCCCTGATGGAGCAGAGCAACTCTCCAGAGGCGGTGTGACTTTGTGACTTTATGGAATATGGCGGTGAAGACTGTCCTGCGGAGGTCGTTCAGCGAACACGTGAAGGACTCGACCCACAAGGCTCTGGACGTGTTCTGGAGGAGCGTGAGGGAGCGACGGCTGTGGGGTGAGTCGGGAGGAGATGAGACTGGAAAAGTTGATATTAGTTTGGGAATTTTCTGGAAGATGGTTGAGAAACTGTTAAATAATCAAATGTGATCGTCATATTTCATACCTGACGCATCAAGGATGTGAAAGACTTGTTGATCCCAAGCTGTCATACAGCAGCAGCTGATCACTACACTATTTAGTCTTATTGATATTAAACATGACAGAAATGTAAATGAACTCGAACGTTGGCTGTCGTCCATGAAGACTGTGGCACTTTTCTTTTTATATAGATGTAAACCATCGACTGCACATGAAGACGACGACGTCTCTTCTTCCTTCCTTTCAAAGTGAAGCTCAGAAACCAGATCATTACGTCCTGGTCGTACAGTCAGAGTGTTTTCTGTGCCGGTCACACACTGTGCAGGCGACTCGCATGTTGATACTCGTGGAGTTTAACCGTCTCCTTCGGTTCCCAACGCGGAGCCGTCGTCTCTCTGAGGACCGGAGCTCACGGAACCTCCTCGGCAGGAGAACGTTCAGTGTCGATCTGAAGCTGCTTCTGTTCTATTTCCCGGAGCTCCAGTAGATTTGTGGCGTTTCGTGAGCTCGTGACTCGGAGGCTGGTGAACTGAAGGCGACGCTCGTCTCCACCTGCTGATGTGTTGAGTGTAGTCAAGCTGTTACTGAATCAGTCGACTGAGCCTGAAGTTGACAAACTGATCCTCTGGAGTCAGAACGTGACCGTGACCTTGAACCTGTGACGACCATCGCTCACCGTCTCTCCACCATCTCCTCTCCGTCACCTCGTCATCGGCTCGTCCTAATATTTACACCACCGTCATAACTCACCTGCCCACATATGGTCTTCCATTCAGGCGCCGCTCCTCCTAACACACTCCTGTTAACTGTGAACTGTCTCTGACGCCTGGACGCATCCTGCAGAAAGTCAGACGTCACCGTCAGATCCCAACTCGACGTGAATCCAGAGGTGGAGGCGGATCTGACTCCTTGTATGTTTCTGGAGTTGTTGGTTTTTGTGGCTGAAGCTTAAAATTAATTTTTGATGGAATCCAGATTCACGGGAGTTTTTAAAACCTGTAAGATGTTTGTGAGCTCACGATGTTTGGAATGAAAGACAGAAACACAGAAGTGTTTATTCCAGGAGCTCAATATGTTGAGGAGAGTTCTGGTTGGTTACACAGATCAACAGGTGGTCAGTGCATGGTGGGGAGAATAATGTCCTCATCAAACAGACAGAATATCTGTCTCCATAGAAACGCTCGGTACATTTAGGACAAAGGACCAACTTTATGACCACACTCACCTCAGTGTGAGTCTAACTTCGCTCCGAGCGTCGGACACCGGTGAGATGAAGATCTGTAGAGAGACTGTAACTGAAGGTGTGTGTGTGTGTGTGAGTGTGTGTGAGTGTGTGTGTGTGTGTGTCTCTGTGTGTGTGTGTGTGTGTCTGTGTGTGTGTGTGTGTGTGTCTCTGTGTGTGTGTGTGTGTGTGAGTGTGTGTGAGTGTGTGTGTGTGTGTGTCTCTGTGTGTGTGTGTGTGTGTCTCTGTGTGTGTGTGTGTGTGTGTGTGTGTGTGTGTGTGTGTGTGTGTGAGTGTGTGTGAGTGTGTGTGTGTGTGTGTCTCTGTGTGTGTGTGTGTGTGTGGGTGTGGGTGTGTGTATCTCTGTGTGTGTGTCAGTGTGTGTGTGTGTGTGTGTGTGTGTGTGTGTGAGTGTGTGTGTGTGTGTGTCTCTGTGTGTGTGTGTGTGTGGGTGTGGGTGTGTGTATCTCTGTGTGTGTGTCAGTGTGTGTGTGTGTGTGTGTGTGTGTGTGTGTGTGTGTGTGTGTGTGTGTCTCTGTGTGTGTGTCAGTGTGTGTGTGTGTGGGTGTGGGTGTGTGTATCTCTGTGTGTGTGTCAGTGTGTGTGTGTTTGTGTGTGTGTGTGTGTGTCTCTGTGTGTGTGTGTGTGTGTGTGTGGGTGTGGGTGTGTGTATCTCTGTGTGTGTGTCAGTGTGTGTGTGTGTGTGTGTGTGTGTGTGTGTGTGTGTGTGTGTGTGTGTGTGTCTCTCTGTGTGTGTGTGTCAGTGTGTGTGTGTGTGTGTGTGTGTGTGTGTGTGTGTGTGTGTGTGTCTCTCTGTGTGTGTGTCAGTGTGTGTGTGTGTGTGTGTCTCTCTGTGTGTGTGTGTCAGTGTGTGTGTGTGTGTGTGTGTGAGTGTGTGTGTGTGTGTGTCTCTCTGTGTGTGTGTCAGTGTGTGTGTGTGTGTGTGTGTGTCTCTCTGTGTGTGTGTGTGTGTGTGTGTGTGTGTGTGTCAGTGTGTGTTTGTGTGTGTGTGTCTCTGTGTGTGTGTGTGTCAGAGTGTTTGTGTGTGTGTGTGAGTGTGTGTGTGTCTCTGTGTGTGTGTGTCAGTGAGTGTGTGTGCGTGTGTGTCTCTGTGTGTGTGTGTGTGTGTGTGTGTGTTTGTGTGCGCTGAGCACAGGCATCAAATATGTATAACGTTGTGCATTAATAATGTAGAACGTGCAGTGACATGTTTGTGGTTCATACACATCATCACTGGCACGGCGGTGGATGATTACACGTTAGCTTCTCTCCACTTTCAACATCTGGTGTTTCAGGAGGCGTCGAGGAAGAAACCGTCACAAACTGAACATCACCGACGGTGAAATGGTGGAAATGATTCTGGTCCGGGAACACGGAGCTTTGGTTGGTTTGACTTC
>NC_061516.1:27375000-27377500 GCF_022379125.1 Scophthalmus maximus | reverse complement strand
TCTGAGCCACGAGGGGAAAAACATTCTTATTTAAAATCTGAAGGACACACACGCCTTCCCTGCAGATTATTCTCATATCATGAACTTTAAAAGGAGGTGAATGTGTGTGTGTGTGTGTGTGTGTTGTGTGTGAGTGTGTGTGTGTGTGTTGTGAGTGTGTGTTGTGTGAGTGTGTGTGTGTGTGTGTTTTGTGAGTGTGTTGTGTGAGTGTGTGTGTGTGTGTTGTGAGTGTGTGTGTTGTGTGTGTTGTGTGTGTGTGTGTGTGTGTGTGTCTCTGTGTGTGTGTATGTGTGTGTGTGTGTGTGTGTGTGGGGTCAACCTGCTACTCTTCCCGTCTCTCACACCACGCCCCTCTGTTAGGCGACATTCAATTTGCAGTTAGTTCATTTTCCATTTGCAGTTAGTCGACTGAATATGAGGCTCCGGGGACGAGAGGAGACGAGAGGAGACGAGAGGAGACGAGAGGAGACGAGTGAAGATCTGAGTGAAGCTGCTCGCCGTCGTCTCGTCGTCCAGCAGCTCCATCACTCTGCTTCTCCGTCGTGGAGATCTGGTGGAGAGAAGTTGGGCTCAGAGTTCCTTATGGAGGTTGTGCAGGTGAGGAGCTGATACAACGTCTTGTTCAGTCTGTAGATCATATGAATGTTTGATGCGTCTCCATGTCGACATGAATAAGTCATTGAGGAGAATCTCAGGATCCAAAGCAAACATGAGCGTCTGTTGTCGAGCAGAGAGAGAAACAAACTGTTCCTCTATTCATGATCTTTACTTCTAGATGCAGTAGGTCTGTGTTATTGACCGGATGATTTTACAGACTGATTAATCCAGTCGACGAGCAGGAAACATATTAAAGAAAACGTGCAGCTGTCAGATTCTGGGTCGTCGTCGTCAGTTGTAGTTTGTTGCCTCGGATTCAGATCTGAATTCAAGATTCAATGATTTATTTCCGTTCCAATGAACTTTGTCTTGGTTTGTGCCCAGAAAGACGAAGGTCCAAATACACATAACGACAGTGGGAGTGTCGTAAGTACAGTTCATGAAACACTCTGACAGAGTAAAACCCAAAGTGCCCGGTGCTTTAAGGAGCCGCAGTCAATCTGAGTTCATGGACGGAGCTGATGATGCGGAGTTAAGGGCCTCTGGATGGGGAACAGGCAGCGCAGGGGTCACAGTTACTTCCTGACTCCATCCTGTTCAAGCTGCTGTTGTAAATGTCACAGATGCTTGGCAACTCTTGACCATTGATTTGATTTTGATGCTGCTCTCGCTTCTTTATGAACTCCTTCCTGTCGCCGGCTGAGCCGACGAGTCACGCGTCCCTTTTCAGCTTTCTGCTGCTCATTGATAACTGACGGCCGAAGCTCATCTTTGCTCTTAAGGAAGTCGACGAGCATCTTCTCCTCGGTTCAGCCGTCGCAGTCAGAGTACGATCGTCGCTGCGAGATCGGACAAGAGGCGACAAAACACAACCTGAGAACCACTCAGCAAATTCGCAGTTGAACCAAATCAATGAGCTGAAAGAGACTAAAAGACTCTGAAGAACAACCCCTCACGTTACACCGTCGATTATCTGAACATGAAAGTTATTGGTGGTTGAACACTTTACAGTGTTAATGCTACAAAGTCATCTGGTGTGTTGAGTGGGGAATTGTTTGGAATGAATTAGATCTGAGAAGCAATTTCTGACTAAATGTTAGATTCCCCGAACCCGGAGCAGCGAGCATGACTCAGGGAACCTGAGGGTGAAAGTTAAAAGACGATCTCGTTCTGTTTAGTCCTGGAGTAATACGACAACAACACATTTCTGGGTCCCAGGACGGAGCAGTTGAGGAGTTGAAGGATAAAGCATCAGTTCATGTTTCTCTGCCGTCCCGCGCTGCAGAAGTTTGCAGAATCAGAGTGGAAGTTCGCCGCAGGCGTCGGTGTCGGTGAGGAAGAGAACGGAGCAGCGGGTCAGTTCTGACAGAGCGAGCCTCCCAGACATGAAGGATGTGTTGTGTTCCCGTCTGCAGGCCGAGGGCGGCCGCTCAGCTGCTCAACTCAACATGGAGATTTATGATAAAGGCCTGAAAAAAAACCTGCTCCTGCTCAACAACAGCGTTGAAGAAAAGCTCCGTTCTCCAACACAAACCCACAGAGGCTGAACGATGAATGATTTATTAATGAGCTGTGGATTTTTCTTTATAGTCGGAATCTTTTTCCTTCATAAATGTTTCATCAACGTAAACATTATTTATTGTACGCTGATGATATGATCTTATTTCCCACGGGCTCCGCTCAACGAACGGATCTCAGTAAACTGTAGTCGGTCTTCATGCTCTCCAGATATGGAACATTAGTCTCAAACTTAACCAGAGACAGAAGAAATATCAATGTTTTTTCACCGTAACAAACTTCTAATTCACCTCGTGGTTCTGAGGTTTACAAGAGGAGAAGCTAGGTGTATGCTATCAGTGTATTATCAGTATTTTAGGAGTTACATTAGCTAAAGTAGCCAAGG
>NC_061516.1:27365000-27370000 GCF_022379125.1 Scophthalmus maximus | reverse complement strand
CGACAGGAACAGAAGATCGTAAAGGGATCGTCGTTAAACGGTGTTTCTTTTCCAGGTATTATGGGGTGAAGAACCTTTGAAGGTCTGATGAACTGCGTCCATCCATTAGCCGTTATTCAGTCTGGTTAAGGGCAGAGTGTCGGAGGGATTACAGCCCGAGAGCGCAGGAGGCAATTAAGATTCAAAATGAAGGTGCTGTTACTGTTCCTTTGAGCTGGACGCTTCAGTGTTCTGGGTCTCGTCGGTCCCACGGCTCCTCATTACGTCCACTGAGGTCCGTGTTCCACATCGACTGCAGCACAAAGAGACATTTCACAGCTCGGCGTGCGTTAGACAGCAGCTCGGATGATTTAAGCTCCGTCCTCAGAACAAATCATGTAGCAGCTGAGACTCGACCTCTGAAGGGAAACTCCCAGATCCTCCTCCGGAGCTTCCTTCACAGAGGAGTACGACAGGAACCACAGCAGAGCTTCGACGGAAGACGTCCGACGTGACGCAGGGACCAACTCATCGTGCGTCTGTCCTTCCAAAGGTTGATGCTAAATCAGTTAATGGTGATCATCAACAAGATCCTGTATGCAGCACATCCCAGCCCTGACCCGTGGTTCACAGGCGCGGTGTAGTTCATTTGTAACACGACGGGGAGATGGAACCATAAAGACAGAGACACTGAGTGGAAAGATTGAAAAACAGAGAAGAGTCGACCCCAAGGAGAAAGTGATGGGTGAGAGATGAAGAGGAGGACGGAGGCGTCCAGCAGCTTAATGTCCAGGTCACTTCATAGTGCTAAGAAAACCCCAAAGCCACGTCCTGTCCCGGGCAGACGGCCAGCGCGACCTGCCCCCTCCCCTCCGTCCATTAACACTCGACTGCAGGACGTGTACATTACACATCGGCAGCTGCATCACGGCTCCTCATCAACTCCTCGGAGGTGGATTATGAATCACCGGTGGCGGAGCGGCCTAATTCTTTTCCTTGTTATCAGTCATTGTTCCCATCAAAAGTTTATAGGCCCTGGGAGGGGACGTCGTCCCGCCACAGTAATTGGAATTTGGGAGTTGAATGTGAAGTGGAATTAACTTTTAGAGACAAAGTAATATCTAGTGAGCGGGGAAGAATTAAGGAAGGACGCAGGCTGGTACAGTAGGTGTACAGTGCAGGTGAAGAGCTGCCACACGTTCTGCTGCTTCGACTTAGCATCAACGTGAATCAACACAAATGATCCTGAAAGAGTCAGGTTCGGTGTGGACAGAGGATTCCTCGGGTCGTACCGAGGTCTCTGCACTCAGAGAGGAGACATGCTCGAAAACATCCACCATTATGTCAAACTCCCCCGAGTTTCACAGATTCCTCGATGTGGCTGCGGATACAAACCACCGTTCAGGAGGAGAGAAACGGTTTACTGCTTCCAGACGTCCAGCGGCCGCTCCGCAGTGAGAGAGCGTTTCAGGAATGGGGAAGAGTTTTTCACAGCCACAAATCCCAGAAGTTGAAGAAGTCGTTCGCTCCCTGGTATCGATGGACGCTCTCAACCCTCGGCAGGTCAGAGAACCTCACTCACCAGGTGGAGGTGGAGGTGGAGGTGACGGAGGGACGGAGGGAAGGAGGGAAGGAGGGACGGAGTCAGAGGGACGGAGGGACGGAGGGACGGAGTCGGAGGGATGGAGGGACGGAGTCGGAGGGACGGAGGGACGGAGTCGGAGGGACGGAGGGACGGAGGGAAGGAGGGACAGAGGGAAGGAGGGACGGAGGGAAGGAGGGACGGAGTCGGAGGGACGGAGTCGGAGGGACGGAGTCGGAGGGACGGAGGGACGGAGTCGGAGGGAAGGAGGGACGAGTCGGAGGGACGGAGGGAGGGAGGGACGGAGGGACGGAGGGAAGGAGGGACGGAGGGAAGGAGGGACGGAGTCGGAGGGAAGGAGGGACGGAGGGAAGGAGGGACGGAGTCGGAGGGACAGAGGGTTCGGAGGGACGGAGTCGGAGGGACGGAGGGACGGAGTCGGAGGGAAGGAGGGACGGAGTCGGAGGGACGGAGGGAGGGAGGGACGGAGGGACGGAGGGAAGGAGGGACGGAGGGAAGGAGGGACGGAGTCGGAGGGAAGGAGGGACAGAGGGAAGGAGGGACGGAGGGAAGGAGGGACGGAGTCGGAGGGAAGGAGGGACGGAGTCGGAGGGACGGAGGGAAGGAGGGACGGAGTCGGAGGGAAGGAGGGACGGAGTCGGAGGGACGGAGGGAAGGAGGGACGGAGGGAAGGAGGGACAGAGGGAAGGAGGGACGGAGGGAAGGAGGGACAGAGGGAAGGAGGGACGGAGTCGGAGGGAAGGAGGGAAGGAGGGACGGAGGGAAGGAGGGACAGAGGGACGGGGGGACGGAGGGAAGGAGGGACAGAGGGACGGAGGGACAGAGGGACAGAGTCGGAGGGACGGAGTCGGAGGGACGGAGTCGGAGGGAAGGAGGGACAGAGGGATGGAGGGACGGAGGGACGGAGGGACGGAGTCGGAGGGACGGAGTCGGAGGGATGGAGGGACGGAGGGACGGAGTCGGAGGGACGGAGGGAAGGAGGGACGGAGGGATGGAGGGACGGAGGGACGGAGTCGGAGGGACGGAGGGAAGGAGGGACGGAGTCGGAGGGAAGGAGGGACGGAGGGACGGAGTCGGAGGGATGGAGGGACGGAGGGACGGAGTCGGAGGGACGGAGGGAAGGAGGGACGGAGGGATGGAGGGACGGAGGGACGGAGTCGGAGGGACGGAGGGAAGGAGGGACGGAGTCGGAGGGACGGAGTCGGAGGGACGGAGTCGGAGGGACGGAGGGACGGAGGGACGGAGTCGGAGGGACGGAGGGACGGAGTCGGAGGGATGGAGGGACGGAGGGAAGGAGGGACGGAGTCGGAGGGACGGAGTCGGAGGGAAGGAGGGACGGGCGACCTGATTGGTTCAGACAGACGAGACGTGTGGTTCTACTGCAGAGACAAACAGTCTCTGACGGTCAGGAGGGTCGCGTCATCGGGAGGAGTTTCCTCCGCGGGTCGACAGGATGGAGCGGTCGTATCGTTCTGTGGAATCTCAGCGTTCAGGGCGGCGACGTCCTGCGGCTCGTGAGTGAGGAGCAGATTCATAATAATATCTATACTGTACAGTTTGAGGGAATTAAATAACAGATACTGTGTTTAAAGAAAACACGATTGAGAAACATTTACTTAACACATTGATAAACTGAATCATCTGGACTCTGACGTTCGAGGAGTGAGTTCTTAGGCTCAGATATATCTGCAGATACGTCATAATTCATCCCCGAGCCCCACATAGAGTTATTGTTGCTTGACCTCATGGACACAGTTTACTGTGTGATGTTTGTGTGTAATTGTTCAGTGTTTCTTCAGGACGACTCTGAGTTTAGTCACATTGCTTTTTCAAGTTTCCCTGATTTCTTTGTTATTGTCTCGACACATTTCAAAGGAAACATGAAGAGAAAATGTCCAGACTATTACTGTCATGGTCATTTTGATTTACAAATAATGACTCCCTGAGGGGCTGCACGGTGGTGTAGTGGTCAGCACCTTCGCCTCACAGCAAGAAGGTTCTGGGTTCGGATCCCGGTTCAACCAGGGCCTTTCTGTGTGGAGTTTGCATGTTCTCCCCGTGTCTGCGTGGGTTCTCTCCAGATTCTCCGGCTTCCTCCCACACTCCAAAGACATGAGAATGGGGTCAGGTTCATTGAGACTATAGATTGACCGTAGGTGTGAATGTGAGAGTGAACGGTTGTCCGTCTCTGTATGTGGCCCTGTGATAGGCTGGGACCTGTCCAGGGTGAACCCCGCCTCTCGCCCATGATGATGGGTTTTTCCTTCCGTCAGACACTCCAGTAAAGTGTTAACTTGACTCACTGTGGAAACACGATGGTGATCTTTGATATGACCCATGATCCTCTTCATGTAGAAGAAATAAAAATAACCAGTTTAAAACAAACACACTAACAAAAGGAAAGAAAAATCTAAATACAAGAACTGATCATAAACAGAACTATTACTAACCTATAAACTGAACCACTTGTCCTAGGAGTTATGGTTCAGGTTATAGAGTCTCCAGGAAATGAATTTCAATCTGTGTGTGTGTGTGTGTGTGTGTGTGTGTGTCCTCCCTCCCTCAACCATCATTAGCTTCTTAATGAGGCTTCCTCTGTCCTCAGCTCTCTGGTTGAAAAGCCTCAGAGCTGCAGTGAGGTCAAACAGTAGTCAAGGCTGACACACACACACACACACACACACACACCGTACAAACACACACACACACACCGTACACACGTACAAACACACACACACACACACACACACAAACACCGTACACACACCGTACACACACACACACACACCGTACACACACACACACACACACCGTATACACGTACAAACACACACACACACCGTACAAACACACTAACACACACACATAAACACCGTACACACACACACACGCACACACACCGTACACACACCGTACACACGTACAAACACACACACAGACACACACACACACTCACACACACACACCGTACACACACACACACACAAACTGTACACACGTACAAACACACACACACACACACACATCGCTGTAGATGTGGCCTCACTGTAAAGAGAAAGTACATGTTCATGTGTTGAAAACTGCTGCAGCAGGAAATCAGAAACGACCACGTCAGAGTTTCCTGCGGCATGAACCCGAGGACGCCGGGGTCACTCGAGGTCACTCGAGGTCACACGTGGTCCGTTTCCAGCTGAAGCCGCTGATGGATTCTGGGCAGCGGAATCCATCAGCGGATTTTTTCTGACGGGAAAACTCTGACCTCTGACCTCGGAGCAGCGTGACCTTCAGCCGCTGGACAAATGTTTCTATTCTGAACAACGTGAACATCTTCACAACTCGTCCTCGTCCCGGGGAGGGGGAGCTGAAGCAAACTGTAAAAAAAAAAGCGTCATTGTCGCTACGGTTACGCCTGCCAGAG
>NC_061516.1:27267500-27360000 GCF_022379125.1 Scophthalmus maximus | reverse complement strand
ACACACAGACACACACACACACACACACACACACACAGACAAACACACACACACACACACACACACACACAGACAAACACACACACACAGAGACACACACACACACACACACACACACACACACACACACTACAGTTAATCAGTACAGTGAAACTGTTTCATGCAGCAGAGTCACGGTGTTTGACTCTGACGTACGAGGACGATGATCCGTTCGTCTGTCGACGTCCAGTGAAACTTCTCTACTTGGATGTTTTGGTTCCGTCAGATTAATCATCTCCTGATGTTTGTGAGGATTCTGAAATCTTCCCAGAGAAGTTTCCATGTTTCTCTCTCTGGTCTCTCCCACTTCGCCTTCTCCTGCTCCACTCGCGGAGAGTTATTCACATTTAAAAGCCCAGAACCAAACAGCCACGCCTTGAATGGAAGAGGCCATTGATGCTGACGCTCGGGGGAAGAGAGAAGACCCATCTGAACCCTGCTCTCCACGTGAACCTCGCCCCGAGCGGCATGGACCTCCTGCTTCAGGAGGAGGAACCAGCCAGAGGAAGTGTCCTGCGCTTCACTCCGGGACCTGGGATCCGTCCAGGACGTTCACACAGAATCCAAGGGATGAGTCAGAAATCTGCAGCTTCCTCAAGCATCTCAAGTGTTTCCCTTGGGTTATTTTTAGGACGCCCCCCCTCCTCCCCTCCTCCTCCTGGGAACTCCGCCGGTCCGGCCCGGGACAGAGGAAGGGGAGTGGTTCTGTAGCTGCGAGGGGAAAACTTCAACAATGACTTCATTAACACGCTGCCCGACAGGAGCGGCACGACTGGACTCCGCCGCTCCGCTGCAACACTGGATCCTTGACTTTCCTCTGGGATCTAAACTGTCCCGCGACAACATGGACGTCTGCTGAAGTTCTCCTCGGAATCATGTTGATCACAAGTGAGTGTGTTCCGTCGCTGTGTTGATGGACAGGCAGATAATGAGGATCTCAGCTTTCCAATTCCGCCTGTTTTCATCTTTTTGATGACGATTGACAATCGTGGCTTGGAGACATTCATCAGGGAGATGACTGGTCGATTAGCGTAACGAGGTGTAAGTGATGAGGACCTGATTGATCCTTGATGAGGACAGAAGATGTCTGAGCTGCGTACAGACGCCCCCTGTGGTCGCGGGCGGAACTGACCAGTGACAGGTTTGTTCTTGATTCATGAGCCGGAGCAGGAATGTGCGTCGCTCCGCTCGGGACTGAGAGTTCTTTATCTTCGGAGTCCGTGGGCATGAAAACATCACGAGAACGGCTTTTGAATAAAGAATCTTTCTCTGTGAGGACGAGCGTAGGAAGAATCTCTGAATGTGCGTGGGTTACGTTCAACACCGCTGAAGACTGTGAATGCTGCGTCTTTGTAACACGTTTGATTCACGCCCACGCGTGTAGTGATACTCTACTGTATTTTAATGGTCTGTACATGATGTCACGACTGTTCCCTGTGTGGTGAAACGTCTCATCTGGTTGTTAACAAACTTTTCTTTATGGTTTGTTACTTCATAAAATATCTACGCGCGAAAAAGCGTTGAGGTTTGGAAACTCAAACTTACACGTGTTCGTTGGTTTTTAGTGCCAATTAATAATTCAACAGCTCCACAAAGAATTAATCCATCAGTCGATCAATCGACACTTCAACAAAAACACCAAATATTCATGAGTTCCAGCTTCTGAAGTGTGAGTAAATTTAATATGTTTGAGGATTCACCCTGAAGTCCAGGAACTTCATTCATATTGTATAAGTTCATAGATTAATTCTAAAAGACAAGACGTTGATTAAAGTCGGTTGATTGAGTTACAGTTAAACATTTGAAACGTCTTCATCCCGTCGAGTCTTTTCTCACATTGATTTGTCGTCTTCCTTCTTCCTTCAACTCGTCTTTTTGTTCTTCATCTGTAGTTAGAGACTTCGTCACTTCCCAGAATGCCTCTGTGAACAACCTCCGCCGCAGCCGACACTCGGCCTGGTTGCATCATGAAAAAGGAGATTTTCTCACCAAGGTGCAATGCATTGTGGGCCGTTTCCTGCTCGTCTCCTGCAGCAGTTGTCAGGGGTCGTTTTTAAATGGAGGTTTTCATTGGAGGATTTATTAAAAAGAGCTGGAACTTGATCACTTTATCTCCATGTGAGCAGATATTCGTAGGAACAGACCAAACAGGTCTCATGAATCACTTGGACTTGATTCAGCTCAATGCTCAAGAGGCTCATTGACGGTGAGAAGGTGAAACAGCTGCAGCCTCAGATTCACCTGGAGGAGAGAAGGTCCTGAAGAATTAACACCTGATTAATGACGTCAAGTCTTTCTCTCTAGGTTGGTTGGTTAGAGATCTGAGGTCTGAGGTGAATGTTTTTGTCCATCGTCCTGACTAAAGCCTTCGACAGTAGTTCGTATGGATCCCAGACTTTTCCTAGAATTCAACCTGGCTGGTCAGAGGAGGAACTTCTCAGTAGCTGTTGGCAGACGACCTGAAAAGACCTCAGGAGAATAAAAGAGAATAAAGAAACTCTCCCTCCGTGTGATGGGTGGACTTGGCCTGTCAAACTGTCAATCACAGACTTAACTCACGTTGTAATGAGAATCTACGAACTTCTCCACGTGACCACCAGGTGTCGCTGGCGAGCTGGAATCACTTCACGTCCACTTGACAGTGACGAGAGGACGGTGTCAGGATCATCTTCACTGTGACGGTGTCAGGGTCAAGTGAGGTCATGTGTCAGTCCCCACAATGAGACACAACTTCCATTTAAACTCGTCACTTCAGTGTAATTTGTGTAACCGGATTATCAGTAGACGTTGTGACCGAGTGTGACCTCGAGCTGGAGGTGTTGTTGTCGTTAGCAACAGACGGCACAATCCCAAAAACTCTTCTGAAATCAGAACTTACAGGTTCGTATCTCCCACGTTCACGGATCACAATCAGGAGAATCAAGTGTTATTGTTGGATATCGTCATCAGAGACATTATCAGAAGCTGCTTCCAGACGTCAAAATGTCAAGACTTCATTTTAACGAAGTTCACCTTCGACATGTGGAGATTTGTCTGCGTCATCGGGAACATTCCTGGAACCCGATGTTTCCTCACACGGGCTCAATCTGACATGTTCTGGAAGGTTCACGGAACTGTCTGGAATAGGATCCAGAAATGTCCACAGCAACATTAGTGGACACTTGTCACTTGTCCGGACTTCAGATCCTGTCGAACCGGTAGAAGCCCCTCCCCCAACGAGCCAATCGCCTTGTTGCACTGACGTGAGAGAAAGTGAAGTCGGACATTTTGGGGAAAAGTCAGATGAGACTGGTGCAGTTTTAATTTCCCTGTGAAGTGGAAAGTGTCAGTCATGGAGATGGAGGCCTGGTGTTACTGCGTGGAGGCGTTTTCAAGATGGCTGCCGAGTGGCGAGCGCCGGCCCGACAGGACGTTGGTATCACTTAAAGGATCCATCTCTACGCTTCCATCGACATGTGTGAACAAGGCTTTGTTCAACTCACTCACTCACTCAGCCAGACACTAGGGTTTAGGTATTCGTCCCTCCGTGACCGCAGACATCTCAACTTCCCCTTCCTGTGCAGACTGGACCGACGGGGGAAAACGATCTGAGAACTGGAATTTCGAGTGATTGTCCCTGAAGAAAGAACAACCAGCCTCATTTGTAGCGATGCAGTGAGTTGGTCCAGGTCACAAACACAAACGCTCCACCGAGCACGTAGAACCTCCCGTCCCAGGTTCTCCGGGCTCCACGCCGTCCGGAGCTTCCTGTCGCGAGCAGGGCGGAGCGGCCTGATCCACATCCACGTCTCTTATCGGTGCCCCGAGGGGCCGAATCACAACTTCCTCAGAGACGGAGTCGTGTGGAAAGGGAAGGGGCCCAGCAGCCACAGACAGATACCATCTCTCAGGAGAGCGGGTGTGCGACCAGACATTCAGCTGAAGGGTTGTCTTCACCTCTGACAGGTTCCTCGCTGGAGTCGTGATTCAGAGGTCACGAGGTCAAATGTGTGTGAGGCTGAACTCTGAGGAATGTGTCTGACTTCAGAGAATCACTGAAGCTCCTTGCTTCCTGTCCACATGGTTCTGACTAGCTGGTTCAATGAGACGCGGCTCCACGCTGGAGCAGGATTTCCTTCTTCTCAGCCCAGTTTGTTTTTTTATAATCAATCGCTCATCGCGTGTCGGCTGCTCCGACGTCATCCAGTCTCTTTGTTCACACGCTTCAGGATAAATACGTAACGATGCAAATTATGCAACCGCTGTTTCCTGCGTGACGACGCCTCGGAACGTCATTATCTTTGTGATATAACTCCCAACCTTTGTATTTCCTGTGATATGTGAGCTGGCTGCTAACGTGGCAGCGCGATCGTGTCCGAATCCTCCAGGATGTTTTGGCTTGATTTTCATTTCAATGCGAGGAAGTGCAGATGCGTCGTCCATCTGAATATAAAGTTATTGGTGTAGCAGCATAGCTAGCCTGTCTCTCTTAGCATGTGCCAGCTGTTCTTTTTATATCAGGACTGAGATGAACAAACACTTGATGGTAATTCGTGATATTGTGATAATATGTCGTCTCGGCTCGAGTCGTGGACGATGTCGTGAACTACGTGCGATCGCAGACGGATGTTCACGACTGCCGCTGCTTTTTGATGATGAAGTGTTTTATTAGTCTTTCTCCCTTTTGCAGCCTCGAAGATTCAGATAGTTCATCTTCAACACGCACACACCTCGTCAGGATCCTGTTTGTTTCTTTGGTTTTCTCTTTCAACTCCGTACAGCATCATCCATCTCCATCCACGACGGCCTCCAAGATGCTTCTGTTATTAATAATAATCACTCAGGTTCTGGCCGCAGGCTTCAGGACTGTGACCTCTCCTCCGACCTCTGAGCCGCCGTCGCCCGCAGCAGGATGTGAAGGCTCTTGAACGCAGACCCTCAAGTGATTTGTGAAACCGGAGGCGATGTCACTGTTGCCTCGCTGCGTTCGGGGCTCCGACTCCGCTACATTCACACAGAACCTCTCACGTCAAGTGGCGCCGGAACACAGGCTCAGGATATTCTTCCTCATTTCATCCTTATGGTGACGCGCCGCCTGCTCCTCACTCCTCCGTCAGTCTTTATTTCTGTCTTTTCCCGTCTGTCATTTTGAAGTTTGTCATATTCCTGACTCTTCCCGCCGGTGTTTACATATCTGGGCCATCTGCTCGGTTCACGCTGTCCCCGACCCCGGGCAGCTGGGAAGACAGAGAGACCTCATCACAGACAAGTTCCCATCCAGCTGTCGAGGGCATTTTTTGCAAACTTTTGAAAATCACAAAAATATAGATTGTGAATCAGATGCGTTTCATTCTCTCCGGGGGCGTGAACGAGGCGGCGGGAGGGAAACAACACGACCAGCGCACAGGAAGCGGTAGAAGAACCGATCCGTCACGGGCAAACTGCTGTTGTTGATCTGCGGTGGCGGTTAATGTCGGCCATATTTCACGCTGTCGGAATATGAGAATTCTCACCACGCCAGACGTGAAGAGAGCAGCTCGGAGGTTTCAGAGACTCCTCCTCTTCTGTCGTAACGAAGGATCTTCAGCTTCCACGTAATGAAGTCAACAGGTTCATTTCAAGAAAAGATTTCATTCTAACCACAGACAAACTATCTCTGTGACTCTGAACTGAATCCGTTTCCGTTGGCGTCGGCAGTTTCCACGGCGACAGCCTCGGAGAGAGAGGATGAAGAGGAGGGGAACTCTTCCTCACTCTCTGCCAATTAGCAGTAATTAAAATGGCCTCTTCCAGGAGGCACCGATAATTAATAACCTGTTTGTTTCTGCCTCCAGTTTTTTCTCTCTCCCTGTTTTTTTCTCTCTGAACCCGAATGCAAATGTAATTTAACTTCATAAACAGACGACTGATTAAGTGTAAATATTTGCCCTCTTAAAGCGGGCGGAGCATGAAGTGATTATAATTGAATCAAACGATGTTTTTTTTCTCCTTCTCGCTGTTTGCAGAGATTGAAGCGAAGGAGGCCTGCGATTGGCTGCGAGCGGCCGGCTTCCCTCAGTACGTGCAATTATTCAAAGGTAAATATGAGGCTGTTAATGTCAAATCCAGCCTGAGAGGAAACAGATTGAATACAAACAATGTCTCGTGTGCGTCAGACTGCAGGTTCCCCGTCGACGTGGAGCAGGCGACGCTCGATCACCACTTCCTGGACAAGGACGCGCTCGACTCGCTCGGCAGGTAACGAGGACGCAAAACTGTATATAAGACACGAGGCCTTCGGTTCTGCTGTTGAACTGGATTATATGACAGTTGTATAACACTTTGTGTAGAGTAAATCTATTTATATATTGATTCATTTACTCTGTAGATTATTCCCAGGTCTTATTATTCATTATTATTCTCTGTCATCGTACAGTAGGACGCAGCAGCAGCAGCTAACCGCTCCTTCTCTCTTCTTCCTCCTTCAGGAGATTAAACACTTTGAACAAATGTGTGCAGATGAGGCTGGAGCCGCGGAGAGCGAAACGCAGGGTGAGAGACAAACAGCAGGACCAAGTCCAAGATCAAGAAAAGACAACGCTGAAGAGAAATGATCTTCGAGTGACATGAAAGTGTCTTGTCTCTTTCGTCTTCTTGCAGGGAGACGACGGCGACGAGGGCGACTTGTGCGCCATCAGCCCCAACTGGAGCTACGACAGGCGGACGCAGCGATGGCGACGCCGCGACTCCGCCGTGCCGACCGGAGCCCAAGACGTGTCCCTGTGTGACGTCTGCTCCATCCGCAGCTGCAGCAGCGCCGACAGCGACGGACCTGCTGCCGTGGCGACCGCCGGCACCACGGACGAGCAGGAGACCAGCAGGAGCTCGTCCCGCTGCTCCTCCACGAACAAGACCCCCTCCCCGGACACCTCCTTCAGCGGACCCCCCTCCCCCGGAGACAGTGGAGGACGGTCGTCCTCCGTGAGTCTGGAGACGGACGGCTGCTTCCCAGACAGACCGCCCAGGAGGAAGTGCACCGGGCTGCTGAGGAAGATGGAGAAACTGAGGCTGTTGCCCTCTGGTCACAGCGGCAGTCGGGCCCGACGTGTCATCAGCGGGCCGGTTCTGATCCAGGACGACCAGCCAGCGAGGTGAGGGTCAGGGGCTGTCACCTTAGAACAAGCCAGAAGGTTTCATCTCAAACAATCTCTTTGCCTCCAGCCTGCAGGGTCGACCCGACAGCCGGGCGTCGTCCTCGCCCTCGTCTCCTCACAGCAGCAGCAGCAGCAGCAGCAGCAGCCAATCAGAGAGCAGCAGCACCGTCAGCACCCCGAGCCCCGTCACCCGGGTCAGGAGTAACTGCAAACGCTCCAACAGCGGCGTCGGAGTCGGTGGTGAAACGACCCGTGACAACCAGAACCACACGGGGTCAGAGGTCGGTCCTAAAGGTCGAGGCTACAGAATCACTAGAAAACAAACTAATATCTTACTAATATTTTGTTCCTTGCTGCTGGTAGAACTTCAGGAACCAGCTGAACAGCAGCAGTCAGGAGAATCTGGTCTTCCACATCCCCCACGGACACAAACCCGGGACCTTCCCCACCTCCCTCGCTCACAAACACACCTCGCCGCGCCCCGTCATCGACAACACCACCTCCGTCAACTGGAGGACCGGCAGCTTCCACGGTTACCGCGCGGCAAACAGTCGGCGCCGGGACCCGTCGTCAGCCGCCGCCGTCCTCAGCCCGCTCGCCGTGCCGGACCACCGGATGAGCATCTACGACAACGTGCCCGACGACCGGACGGGGGAGGGGCCAGAGGTGAGTCTGACTGTTACTGCTCTCTCATTGGTTTATTCACTTGGTACATTCCACATGTACATTCCACATGACGTCACCAGCTCAAGATTTTAGTTTCATGCTTCGTCCATCTTCATTCACGGTCGATGGTACAAACATGATTCAAAAGATTCCCCAGTAGTTGTTGGGCTTCTCAACAAAGCGTCTGGTGACACCACGGATGAATGAGTAGCTCGTCCTCCTGATGCGTAGACAGAAAGTGGATCAGGACAAACCAGGAGAGTTGCTCCAGAACGTGTGTGCGTCATGTTTTCATATAAAATCCCAGGGACTCTGAGATTGAATTGCTTCGTCGTCTTCTAAGTGAATTGCTGAAGTGCAGGTGACCTCTGCTGAAGGTCGTCTGGTCGGCGGACGAGTGGCTTCAAAGACCGTCGCTTATATTCTCTTTGTTCCTCATCGACACGAGCCTGTTAAATGTTAAATGGAGGAGATTTGTTCCGGAGCGACAGATAAACAAGGAACAGTAAAACACAGACATCTGTCGACTTCCGTAAAAAAAGTTTTACACAATGTTTAACTAATGAAAAACAGCTTCTTACATCCAAAATAAGACGGAGAGGAGGACGAGGCGCTCGTCTCCCTTTCTACTGAAACTTAAGAATAAAATCCACTGAAAAAACCCTGCAGGTAATCTGGTGGAGGATGTTGACTCTGCTCAGCTCGGCTCCATATGAAGCCAGAAATCATTCTGTGAGTGCTCTCATATCAAATCCCCTTTTTCGATTGGACCTCTGACAGCTGATATGAATCACTGGGATTCAGACGTTTCTGCTTTTTAATAGAGGAGGGGCAGTTTGAAGATTAGCCATGGAAATAATAAATATAATGGACATTGACTCTCTTGAGTCGTGTGGTTTAATGAACCAGTTCCTCGTTCGTCCAAAACTCACGTAGAGCAACAAAAACCTAAAATGAACATTATCAGTCGACCGGAACAACAATATCTTTAAATTCCTTCTATAAAACCCATAACCTCCATTAAAAAACTGAACGGTGCTTCGTGGATTTTTTATTTTATTTGAATCTGACGCACGTCTGTCGTAACGGAGAAGTTTGTCCCGTATTAAAACCACGAGGGACGTTGTGTCTTTTCTGCCTCGACTGGTTTTCTTATTAAACCGTTCCTCCCTCAGGTGAGTCGTCTGCTGGCGGGCGAAGACGTCTTCTCGGCTCTGGACAGCGTCCTGGAGCGGATCAGCGACCTCCAGCAACTCGTCTCCACCTGGTCGGAGAGTCTGTCCGGGGACGACGGTCCGAGAGGCTCCTCCTCCTCCTCCTCCTCCTCCTCCTCCTCCTCCTCTTCGTCGTCTTCCTCTTCTTGCACCCAGAACTCACCTGCCTCCCCGAGCCACATCCACCTGGAGGTGCAGCATCCGGAGGAGGAAGAGGAGGAAGAGGAGGAGGAGGAGGAGGAAGAGGAGGAGGAGGAGGAGGAGGAGGAGGCTCAGGTGAACGGTGAGGAGCCAAAGTCAAGATCACCACGACCGAGGAGCAGGTGAGGAAGTTCAGGACGTAATGCTAGAAATGAAAATTGCAATTCCAATCAAGCTTTAATATTTGTAGAACAAACATTTGCCTTCAGAAATAAAACTCAAAGTGCTTCAGAAGAGTTGGTTAAAAGAAATAAATCAGTCTCGTGAAAAAAAGGGGTCGACACAAACTCAGAATTCAGGTGGAGGAAATACAAAGTGACTGGGAAGTAAATAATGAGGAGGATGAGACGTCAACCAGAGCAAGAGTGAAGTTGTTGGGAGGTGAAATGGTTTTAAATACATTTTTAAAGATTTGTTTCATCTTGGACCTTCTGTTGTTGGAGCTAAATTATTTAAAAAAATGAAACGTTATCATTTTGTTGATCTCTGACTGTTCATGTAGCCGTCAACTCACAGGTTGAACAAACCTTAGCATGTTCACTACCCCTTGTCATGCTAACAGGTTAAACTCTTTATGCTAAACGCCACATTGATATTTACCTGTAAACATGTCAACCAGAGTTGAGAGGAAATAAGTGACAGTCATCACAGTAATCCTCCTCTTCTACCAGTCAACTCTCTTTTTTCACGTTATCTCGTTTATCAAAGTAAAGTCAATGTAAACTTGGTGGTTTCAGACTTTGGGCTTCACTGATTGAACATCATTCATTGGTTCACTCAGCTGCTCTGGTCCCTGTTGTTCCATCAGAGCGAGTCGGCAGCTGCACTGGTCCAGCGAGCAGAGTCTTCCCTCGCTGACCTGCGGCCCGGCGCTGGACCACCAGTCCGTCTCCCAGTTCCTCCAGATGCAGAAACTGTCGCTGCTCAAACTCACCGCTCTGATGGACAAACACTCGCCGTGCAGCAAGCAGGGCTGGAACTGGTAAGACCGACCGGAGGGGGAGGACGGGGGGGGGGGGAGGAGGAGGAGGACACAGGTGTGAGGAGAGGAGGGGAGGAGGAGGAGGAGGAGGGGAGGAGGAGGAGGAGGACGCAGGGGGGGGGGGAGGAGGACGCAGGGAGGAGGAGGAAGAGGAGGAGGAAGAGGAGGAGGACGGAGGAGGAGGACGGGGGGGGGGGGAGGAGAGGAGGAGAGGGGGGAGGAGAGGAGGAGAGGAGGGGGGAGGAGGAGAGGAGGGGGAGGGGAGGAGGAGAGGGGAGGAGGGGGGAGGGGGAGGAAGGGGGGGGTGGAGGAGAGGAGGGGGGAGGAGGCAGGGAGGAGGAGGAAGAGGAGGAGGGGTGGAGAGGAGGAGGAGGGGGAGGAGAGGAGGGGGGAGGAGGAGGACGCAGGTGGGAGGGGGGAGGAGGAGGAGAGGAGGGGGGGAGGAGGACGCAGGGAGGAGGAGGCAGGTGGGAGGGGGAGGAGAGGAGGGGGGAGGAGGAGGAGGAGGCAGGTGGGAGGAGAGGAGGGGGGAGGAGGAGGGGAGGAGGAGGAGGAGGCAGGTGGGGGGAGGAAGAGGAGGAGGACGGAGGAGGAGGAGGAGAGGGGGGGAGGAGGAGGACGCAGGGGGGAGGAGGAAGAGGAGGAGGAGGAAGAGGAGGACGCAGGGGGGGGAGGAGGAGGAGGAGGAGGAGGAGGACGCAGGTGGGAGGGGGAGGAGAGGAGGAGGGGGGAGGAGGAGGGGAGGAGGAGGAGGAGGAGGAGGAGAGGAGGGGGAGGAGGAGGAGGAAGAGGAGGAGGACGGAGGAGGAGGAGGCAGGTGGGAGGGGGAGGAGAGGAGGGGGGAGGAGGAGGAGGAGGCAGGTGGGAGGAGAGGAGGGGGGAGGAGGAGGGGAGGAGGAGGAGGAGGCAGGTGGGGGGAGGAAGAGGAGGAGGACGGAGGAGGAGGAGGAGAGGGGGGGAGGAGGAGGAGGAAGAGGAGGAGGACGGAGGAGGAGGAGGCAGGTGGGAGGGGGAGGAGAGGAGGGGGGAGGAGGAGGAGGAGGCAGGTGGGAGGAGAGGAGGGGGGAGGAGGAGGGGAGGAGGAGGAGGAGGCAGGTGGGGGGAGGAAGAGGAGGAGGACGGAGGAGGAGGAGGAGAGGGGGGGAGGAGGAGGACGCAGGGGGGAGGAGGAAGAGGAGGAGGAGGAAGAGGAGGACGCAGGGGGGGGAGGAGGAGGAGGAGGAGGAGGAGGACGCAGGTGGGAGGGGGAGGAGAGGAGGAGGGGGGAGGAGGAGGGGAGGAGGAGGAGGAGGAGGAGGAGAGGAGGGGGAGGAGGAGGAGGAAGAGGAGGAGGACGGAGGAGGAGGAGGCAGGTGGGAGGGGGAGGAGAGGAGGGGGGAGGAGGAGGAGGAGGCAGGTGGGAGGAGAGGAGGGGGGAGGAGGAGGGGAGGAGGAGGAGGAGGCAGGTGGGGGGAGGAAGAGGAGGAGGACGGAGGAGGAGGAGGAGAGGGGGGGAGGAGGAGGAGGAAGAGGAGGAGGACGGAGGAGGAGGAGGCAGGTGGGAGGGGGAGGAGAGGAGGGGGGAGGAGGAGGAGGAGGCAGGTGGGAGGAGAGGAGGGGGGAGGAGGAGGGGAGGAGGAGGAGGAGGCAGGTGGGGGGAGGAAGAGGAGGAGGACGGAGGAGGAGGAGGAGAGGGGGGGAGGAGGAGGACGCAGGGGGGAGGAGGAAGAGGAGGAGGAGGAAGAGGAGGACGCAGGGGGGGGAGGAGGAGGAGGAGGAGGAGGAGGACGCAGGTGGGAGGGGGAGGAGAGGAGGAGGGGGGAGGAGGAGGGGAGGAGGAGGAGGAGGAGGAGGAGAGGAGGGGGAGGAGGAGGGGGAGGAGGAGGGGAGGAGGAGGAGGAGGACGCAGGTGGGAGGGGGAAGAGGAGGAGAGGAGGGGGAGGAGGAGAGGAGGGGGAGGAGGAGGACGCAGGTGGGAGGGGGAGGAGAGGAGGGGGGGAGGAGGAGGGGAGGAGGAGGAGGAGGAGGCAGGTGGGAGGAGAGGAGGGGGGAGGAGGCAGGTGGGGGGAGGAAGAGGAGGAGGACGGAGGAGGAGGAGGAGAGGGGGGGGAGGAGGAGGACGCAGGGGGGAGGACGAAGAGGAGGAGGAGGAAGAGGAGGACGCGGGTGGGAGGGGGAGGAGAGGAGGGGGGGAGGAGGAGGGGAGGAGGAGGAGGAGGAGAGGAGGGGGAGGAGGAGGGGGGGGAGGCAGTATATAAATATTTCAGGAAGCCTATTTACAAAATTCCTTCATGACTCGTGTCTCAGAGCTTCAACACATCAGGAACAAACTGAAGCGTCGTATTCAACAGGACGTAGAAACATGAGACTCACTCGGTCCGTCCACCTCATGTGACTGTATCTGACTCTTACATGTTCAGTTCCTGTGAAGACGTTCTTCTGAATATTACTCTGCAGCTTCTTAATATTTCAATGTTGAAACATCAGTCGGTCGATCTCACGAACGTCCGCACAGTGAATGTGAAGCTCGTTGTTCGTCACGTTTACCGTCTTTGTACAGGTTCATATTTACTGTACAACATCTGAATATCCCTCAATTCAACTCTTGAACCAAACGTAACCTAGTTTAAATCTGCACATCTCATCCCAGAATCCTCTCTGGCAGCAGAGTTTAAATCCCACGCCGGGACGCCGAGGGTACGAAGGAACCCTCCCGGGGGGAAGTTGTTGGACGAAGTTGTTGGACGAAGTTGTTGGACGAAGTTGTTGGACGAAGTTGTTGGACGAAGTTGTTGGACGGAGTTGTTGGACGAAGTTGTTGGACGAAGTTGTTGGACGAAGTTGTTGGACGGAGTTGTTGGACGGAGTTGTTGGACGAAGTTGTTGGACAAAGTTGTTGGACGAAGTTGTTGGACGGAGTTGTTGGACGAAGTTGTTGGACGGTCGAGCACCAACATCTTCTGTCTTCACGGCGCTCGATGATCGACAGGCGACGACTTAATGGGATCAGTGTTTTGCCTCCTACAACATGTTTTCCTGGAATAAACCTTCTCTCTCAATCCAGCAGATTTAAAACATGAAATATTCGGCGTGTTTCCTCTGCAGGAGACACTTGTATTAGTTTGACCTCCTCTGAATCAACACGACCTGCCGGGTTTGTTCAGCTCTCGTAGAGAACAGACGCAGATTCAGGCTGAATGTGGCAACAGAGAAACTTCTCTTCAAGGACATTAGTCTTTAGTTGTCAGGATCAGATGTCGAGCTCGTTGAGTTTAAACTTTCAAACTGCTTCGTTTTACGGAGTTTAAACTTCCGTCAGTCACATGAAGGAGAAGGAAGCGAGAGCTTCATATTACTGAGGATCCATCAGAGACGTCGTGCTCCGGTGTCTTTGTTCGTTTTGGCGTTGGGAGATTTCTCCTGTAAACCTGATTCCTCGTCCGAGTGGCGACGCGACCGAGTTCATGCTGCAATTGTTTTTGACAAGAAAATAGTGTAAGTGCTTTGGTAGCAGAGCAGAGGGATGATATGATGACATCATGACGACATTGTGACGTCGTGACGTCGTGACATCGTGAGGTCGTGAAATCAGGACGTCGTGACATCATGACGTCGTGACATCGTGACATCATGACGTCGTGACATCTTGACATCATGACTTCGTGACATCGTGACATTATAACATCATGACATCGTGACATCATGACATTGTGACATTTTAACATCATGACATCGTGACATCATGACATCATGACGTCTGAACGTCGTGACATCAGGACATCATGACATCGTGACATCATGACGTCTGAACGTCGTGACATCAGGACATCAGGACATCATGACATCGTGACATCGTGACGTCGTGACGTCGTGACGTCCTGACGTCGTGACGTCGTGACGTCGTGACGTCGTGACATCGTGACATCGTGACATCATGACATCGTGACATCATGACGTCTGAACGTCGTGACATCAGGACATCATGACATCATGACATCGTGACATCGTGACGTCGTGACGTCCTGACGTCGTGACGTCGTGACATCCTGACGTCCTGACGTCGTGACGTCGTGACGTCGTGACATCGTGACATCGTGACATCGTGACATCGTGACATCGTGACATCGTGACATCGTGACATCATGACATCTTGACATCGTGACATCGTGACATCGTGACATCGTGACATCATGACATCGTGACATCGTGACATCGTGACATCATGACATCATGACATCTTGACATCGTGACATCGTGACGTCGTGACGTCATGCCATCGTGACGTCGTGACATCATGACGTCGTGACATCGTGACGTCGTGACGTCGTGACATCACGAACTCCTTCAGCGATCACAAGGGGAATTCTCAAATCTAAATCTCATCCAATTTTTTTCATGTGGCTCAGATTTCTTCCTTCAAAAGAAAACAAATGCGAGCGTTTTCTCTTGACACCACACAGATGATAAACTCCCAGGATGTCGTCAGAAATATTTTTGAGCGTTCATTAATATCCAGAACTTCTCCGCGCGGTTCCAGTTAACGTTGTATGATCGTGTCCTAATCGACGCGCGTCGCCTGCAGGACTGTTCCCAAACCCCCGAGGAAGAAGGCGATGGAGGTGAAAGGCCGGCGAGTGTTCGGCGTTCCCCTGCTCCTCAGCGTCCAGCAGACCGGAGAGCCGCTTCCCCCCAGCATCCTCCGAGCCCTGGTCCACCTGAGGACCAGCTGCCTGGACCAGGTACTGACTCACCACCGTCTGACCGGACAGAACCTTCGTCCAGGGAATCACCAGAACCTTTTCCTTCTCTCAGGTGGGTCTCTTCCGGAAGTCGGGGGTGAAGTCTCGTATCCAGTTCCTCCGCGAGATGGTGGAGTCCGACCCCGATGGCGTTTCCTTCGACGGTCAGTCGGCCTTCGACGTCGCCGACATGGTGAAGCAGTTCTTCAGAGACCTGCCCGAGCCCGTCTTCACCAGCACACTGTGCGAGTCCTTCCTCCACATCTACCAATGTGAGACATCACGTTTCAGTTTACACCTTCACAATAACCTTCATCAGAAAATGGAATATATCAGCTGTTCGGACTTTTTGAAAATGTGGAAATATGACCCCTGATGTTTTAATTGCCACCAACAGATCAGTAGCTCACAAACTAAATCTCGTTTTCAAATAACAAACATGCTATTATTTTTCACGTATATTTTTTAGTATTCGCAGGATGCTAATTTAGTAATCTGTAAATACAAACATATTCTACTACAATAATAAATTAGCCTGCTCAAGCACGGCATGGTATCAACCAATACGCTAACCGTTAGCCTGTTTGCTAAACACATTTGTATTAGCACTCGCAGCTGTTGTGATTGGTGGTTTGAGTTACTTCCTCATTGGCGATGTCGTGTTAATGCAGCTCGTCGGTTGAGTGTCACAGTGTTAGCTCAGCTGAGCGGTTCAGTTTCTGTGAATAATATATCTATTATGATTTACATCCATTTTTTCTTCAAACTCTCTCTCTCAGATTTCCCCAAGGACCAGCAGCTGGTCGCCGCCCAGGCGGCCATCTTGCTGCTCCCTGACGAGAACAGGGCGGCGCTGCGGACGCTGCTCTTCTTCCTGCGCGACGTGGTCGCCTGCGTGGACGAGAACCAGATGACTCCGACCAACATCGCCGTCTGCCTGGCGCCGTCGCTCTTCCACCTCAACACGCTGAAGAGAGACGACGCCGCCGCAGCGAGGCGAGTGTTGTATTTCAGTCTTTTATGGTCTAATGTAGGTTCACGTTACTGTTGGTGGTGGATCCGTCTGTTTGCTGCTTCCTCTCTCCCTCCAGCCTCACATCCTCTTTCCTCATCTTCCCACTCTTAGAATGACTCTGTCGAACAGCAGGTGGAAGTGACGTAACGCCACGATCAGAGATCTGAACTTCCCAAAGTCAGGTCACAGATGTCACGCTCTGTTGGGAACGATGAAGTTATGAAAGCTGATCGTCGTCGTCTTTTCTGCTTCTGACAGTCAGACGTTTTAATGGTCCGACCGCCCGTCACACCGGCTCCGTTCTTCAGAAGCGTCAGTTTGTGTTATAACCCGGTGTTTTTCTATTAATCTACATGAAAGACAAAAAACAACTCCCTGTGGATCTTGTCATTTTCCAGTTGGACAACATGACAGATTTACTGCGTCACGTAGAAGACGTCGCCGAGTTTCACACTCTTCCCTTAAAACAAACCAACATTGGAAATCATATTAGTTGAGCAGCCGACTGTGTTTCTGTTCCCGGTCGATGAACCAGTCAACCGGTGCGTCCTTGATTTTTTTCTCAGACAAATGAGTAAATGCTGGAGTTGTGTCTTTTGTCGATCACGTTCAGATCGTTGTCGGCTGCAGATCAGCTGGTAGACGCATGTCGGTTATTGATCCCCAGATGGTTCCAAAAGACTTTAATCAGCATTTCAAACCAGTGAGGAATGTGAGTCTGTGTTTGTTATCACGTGTCAGCAGTTATGAGCCTTCAGAGGTGTTATGACTATTCATGAATTCATATTTATTGCTAGGAAATCAAAATGATGGTCTTTGTTGAGAGCACAGTGGAGTGACGGACATTGGCCTGATTTGGTTCTTCTGGCGAGGTCGTAACAGGGAACTTTGTCTTCTAGTCAACACAAGTGACATTGACGGAAGTGGTCTGTTGTCGCTGCAGGTCGGGTCACAGGAAGTACAGCCTGGGTCGCCCCGATCAGCGAGACCTGAGCGAGAACCTGGCGGCCACCCAGGGCCTGGCCGACATGATCACCGAGGCCCAGAGACTCTTCCAGGTGCCAAACTGTGCAGCGGCTTTTTACTTGTTTTCTTTACAGCAGAGAAACTTCTTGAGACGAATCATCTTCTTCTGTAGCTTCCAGAGTTTTGGCCCCGTCGGTGTCCGAGTGCTGCAGAGGACGTCCCGTCTGAGGGAGGAGGGCAGAGAAGGAACCAGCTGCAGCGGATCACCCAGCTCCTCCTGAGGGAGGCCAGGGAGAAGAGCCGAGGCTGGGAGAGCCGCCCGGCTCCGGAGCTCGTGGAGCTGTCCTCCAAGAAGGTGAGAGGGGGAGGTCCACGTCCGAGTCCCAGCGATCCACACTGAGCTGCAGTGTCGCGCCCCAGTGGTTCAACCGCTGTAACAATCATCACGTCTGTCCTCAGGTGGACGACGGCTGCCCGCTGTGGATGTGGCGCGGCTCCGTGGAGGTGGACGCCCCCCAGGAGGAGCTGCTCCACCGGCTGCTGAGGGAGCAGCAGCTGTGGGAGGGACGTCTGCGTCAGGCCGCCGTGGTCCAGACCGTGTCCCGGGACACTGAAGTCTACCGCTACCTCCTCCAGGCCCCGGGTCACGGCCTGGTCTGCCGGCCCCCACAGGAGCACCTGCTGCTCAGGTAATGAGGCATCACGGGCCTTCAGGGGAATAGTCTTGTGTTTTGTGGTAATATCATCATCATCATCATCATCTCCCTCCTCCTCTTACTCAGGACGTGGCAGGCCGACCCGACCTCCGGGCCTCTGTACCTGACCTCCGTCTCCACCGACGACCCCGAGGTGCCGGTGGACGGGGTCAGAGTTCACGTGCACGCCTGCCTCTACGTGCTGGAGCCGACAGGAAGCAGGAAGACGCGGCTGACGCACGTCTGTCGCACGGACACCAGGTGAGGACGGACCGACAGGAAGTGGCAGAGTTTCTGCTCCTTTTATTGTATATAAACATAGATATGTATAAAATAAATCATGCAACACCAGAACTAGAAGTCATATCTCTGAGCTCCATCTGTGTGGAACTAACTTCTTCTCCTGCAGTGTTTTAAAAATGAATAAGTAAAATGTTTATTCTGGGAGACGAACACGACTTCACCTCAAACGGCCTTTACGCACGATGTGATCTTCCATCTTACCGTCTGGTTTATAATAACAGTTATGGAAACATCGTCCTGTCGTTTACTGCCCGTTAAACCTTCTACGGACCTTTGTTTCCCTGCGTCTGGTCTTGCAGGGGTCGGTCCCCCGAGTGGCACAACCGAGCGTTCGGACGCCTGCTGGCCTCCGGACTCGTGGCCGTCAGGGACTCGTTCAGACGACACGACCGCGAGACCAAGATCTGAGTCGCTGGAGGAACGAGGACCGTTCACACGATTTTGCACTAATCAGGTAAAACTCGCCCTCGACTGTAAACCAGCCGAGGCCCTGCTGCTTCTCTGCTGCCGCTGCTCCACGTCACACCAGCTTGGACGAAGAGCTGAGGCCCGATGTGACGCTGACCGTTGAGATGAAGCGAGCGGACGTTGTGGTAAAACTCCCGTCCCGTCTGGACGAACGCAGGAAACAGATGATTTGAGACGCCAGACTTCAGAGAGGACGGACACTGTCGTGTCACAGACAGACACATGGACGGTGAAGCCACTCGACGACGACAGGATGTCTGAGGTTTCAGAGACGAGCGATATCTACCTGCACTGGACGACGACGCGGCGGCGGGACGAGACTTTCATTACAGTTGTATTTATTCTCCTGAGTGTTAAATCTTTAAATATGTTTCAAAGTCAAGAAAAATGTTCATGAGTCAAATTCTTCATTTTATTTAACTTAATGTATATTATAATTATATAAATACAGATTCATTATCATCCACACGTGTTGATTTAATTTAGAGCTTATAAGAAAATCGTGATCTTTTTTTGTGTGAAAAATCTAAATTTATCAGAATTAAAATGTTTATTTCTCTCTCCACTAGTTCTCTCTCTCTCTCTCTCTCTCTCTCCTGGGTCTCGTCGCCGAGCAGATTAGCGACTGTAATTTCGGGGAGAGGAGGTGGGAGGGGGTGAGGATCCTCACTGTGCCACTGAAGCACGACAGATTAATTTGCTCTTCAACTCTTTCTCTTACGTGGCGACGCCCACTCGTGACCAAATTGCACGAAGCTCATTTACATATCGCGTGGATTCATGTATGTGTGTGTGTGTGTGTGTGTGTGTGTGTGTGTGTGTGTGTGTGTGTGTGTGTGTGTGTGTGTGTGTGTGTGTGTGTGTGATGATCGTCAGGTCGATGATAAAACACTCGCCAGGCGGCGAGGACGTGGAGCCGCTGGCGGGTGTTTAAGGAGGAAGAGGAATAATTTATGCAAATTACAAAACGAGCAGCAGCGACGACGCTCCTGCAGCAGATTTTAATTCTGTACGTTCTGTTTCCTCCATATGGTTCAAACACGGCGACCTGAACTCTGGATGAACTCCAGGTCAAAGGTTAAAGTCTGGAACCCGACGATCACAGGTTCAATCCCGTGTTTGAACAATGTGGCAGGTCGTCGTGGCTTTTCAGACGCTTTTACCTCGAGGTTTTACATTTCAGAGCCAATTCACAGAACGAGTTCAGTCTCAGGACGAGTTCAGTCTCAGGACGAGTTCAGTCTCAGGACGAGTTCAGTCTCAGGACGAGTTCAGTCTCAGGACCAGTTCAGTCTCAGGACCAGTTCAGTCTCAGAACGAGTTCAGTCTCAGGACCAGTTCAGTCTCAGGACCAGTTCAGTCTCAGGACGAGTTCAGTCTCAGAACGAGTTCAGTCTCAGGACGAGTTCAGTCTCAGGACGAGTTCAGTCTCAGGACGAGTTCAGTCTCAGGACGAGTTCAGTCTCAGGACGAGTTCAGTCTCAGGACGAGTTCAGTCTCAGGACCAGTTCAGTCTCAGGACCAGTTCAGTCTCAGAACGAGTTCAGTCTCGTCGCCCGTGATTTCGGCCCAAGCAGGAAGCGGTTTTCTGTTTTTTTCCCCAGAGAATTGAGGGAAGAACCTGCAGAACGCCGCCTGCTCCGTCAGAGACGAGCGGGTGAAGAACACGGAGCGTTTAGCAGCTAAAGAGTCGGATTCTTCTTCTCAGAGAAACTCAATCGGAACAAAAAGCAGAATGAAGGGTTAGAAAAACTAGTTTCTATCGTTGTTTCTACTTTGACTTAAATCTGCGGTAATTTACTGTTCTGAATCCACACTAGATTAGACGACGATACAACAGATGTAAATTACTGCAGCTTTAAGTATTAAGGTCTATAGACTTTACAGAACCTGAGTAGATCCACACTTACTGTACGAACCTCTGGTCTGAAACACCAGGACGTCCCAGATCTTCCTCCCTCCGGAGATCAGAACCACTCAGGCTTTGAACCCCGTCACCAGCCTGACGGAGGGGACATCATCTGGGACACGAGGGGAGGGGACATCATCTGGGACACGAGGGGAGGGGACATCATCTGGGACACGGAGGGGAGGGGACATCATCTGGGACACGGAGGGGAGGGGACATCATCTGGGACACGAGGGGAGGGGACATCATCTGGGACACGAGGGGAGGGGACATCATCTGAGACACGGAGGGGGAGGGGACATCATCTGGGACACGAGGGGAGGGGACATCATCTGGGACACGAGGGGAGGGGACATCATCTGGGACACGAGGGGAGGGGACATCATCTGGAACACGAGGGGAGGGGACATCATCTGGGACACGAGGGGAGGGGACATCATCTGGGACACGAGGGGAGGGGACATCATCTGAGACACGGAGGGGGAGGGGACATCATCTGGGACACGAGGGGAGGGGACATCATCTGGGACACGAGGGGAGGGGACATCATCTGGGACACGAGGGGAGGGGACATCATCTGGGACACGAGGGGAGGGGACATCATCTGGGACACGAGGGGAGGGGACATCATCTGGGACACGAGGGGAGGGGACATCATCGGGGACACGAGGGGAGGGGACGTCATCTGGGACACCAGGGGAGGGGACATCATCTGGGACACCAGGGGAGGGGACATCATCTGGGACACGGAGGGGGGAGGGGACATCATCGGGGACGGGACATCATCTGGGACACGGAGGGGAGGGGACATCATCTGAGGCACAAGGGGAGGGGACATCGTCGGGGACACGAGGGGAAGGGACATCATCTGGAACACAAGGGGAGGAGGGGACATCATCTGAGACACAAGGGGAGGGGACATCGTCGGGGACACGAGGGGAGGGGACATCATCTGGAACACAAGGGGAGGAGGGGACATCATCTGAGACACAAGGGGAGGAGGGGACATCGTCGGGGACACGAGGGGAGGGGACATCATCTGAGACACGGAGGGGGAGGGGACATCATCTGGAACACAAGGGGAGGAGGGGACATCATCTGAGACACGAGGGGAGGGGACATCGTCGGGGACACGAGGGGAGGGGACATCATCTGAGACACGGAGGGGGAGGGGACATCATCTGGAACACAAGGGGAGGAGGGGACATCATCTGAGACACAAGGGGAGGGGACATCATCTGGAACACAAGGGGAGGAGGGGACATCATCTGAGACACGGAGGGGGAGGGGACATCATCTGAGACACGAGGGGAGGAGGGGACATCATCGGGGACACGAGGGGAGGAGCTGACGAATGTTTCAAGAAGCTGCCGCGGGAGTTATTGTCTGAAAGACAGAAACTGAGATCAGCCACAGAGAGACGAGCACGAAGAAGAGAAGATACATCTCCTCTGTCACAGACGGGTCACGCACACAGATTCAGGAGACGATGATCCACTCGGCACGAAGCTGCTGTTGGACCACGACTCGTACGTCTGTGGAAGAGGAAGTGTTGCTGGGTGAGCGATCTCAGGCTCGTGTGATGTATAATTAACTTCACCATGTGGGTTTGTTTTGCTTCGCACTTTGATTTTCCCTCGAACAAAACCCATTTACTCTCTGGCGTCGTGGGAGGCACCGGCGTGATTGCACTGTTCTCTGAAAAAAGCAGCTCGAGCAAAGTGAGACTTTCTACATGTCGGAGTCTGGAGGCGGGAAAAAGCAATTAACAGTAGAAACACAATCAGAACCGTCGACACACGGAGACTCGTGTTATGTGATTAAAGCGTTTTACACACAACTGTGTGACACGTCCTCGTTCATTTCAATGAACTGGAGGTTGATCGGAGGCTGCGAATAAAGATGGCCGACGCGTTACAGTGAGATCTCTGGTTTTAAACTTTAAGATCCGCAATCTGAAAATGATCGACAGAAAACTGTGATGTTTCATCTTGGTTCTTTAATAAAAAAAACTCTTAACATGAGACTATAATTGATGATCAGTAATCATGATTTGGTGAAAATGATCAAAGTCCAGTTTCAGATGTGACTCATGATTTTTTTAATCTTCAGCATTTATCATCATTGTCACGTCTTCCTCAATGATGGACAAAGATGCAGGTGGGCGGGGTCACTGTGACATCACATCCTGTGGACGGGGTTGAGGCCCAGGATTTCGAAGCCTTTCTCCATGATGGCGGCCGTTGCTTCACAGAGCAGCATCCTCCACATGTTCACCTTCACCACCTCCCCTGGACACAAACACACAGACGACACGTTCAACGTTTTAATTCTTTACGAATAAAGTTTGCGTCTGAGTCTGTGTTTACGTCTCGTACCCGTCTGCCGGTCCTTCTCCACGCAGTAGCAGCTGTCGTAGAACTCGGTGAAGGTGGTGGCGAGCTCGTACAGGAAGTCGCAGAGCGTGTGCAGCAGCAGGTCGTCCAGGATCTTCTGCAGGATCTCGGGGAAGCGCAGGATGCACTTGCCCAGCTTCCACTCCTTCTCGTGGTCCAGGACCAGCTCGGTGGTCTCCGCCGCCTTCCTCAGCGTCGCCTCGTCGATGTTGGCGAGACGAGCGATGGACCTGCGGGAAATCACACAAACGACCGTCAGGAAGAGTCTGGATCTGGATCTGAGGCGGGAAACCTGCGACCTTCAGGATCTGACCTCAGAGTTTCAGTTTTCTTAACGATTAATCGGAGCAATAATCCTCAGATTAACTGAACTCGTAGCTTGAAGTCCTTGACACAGAATCTATTGAGCTCAGCCTCGGAGGGTTTTGGCTACAAGTTGCCATCGTGTTCAACAAGTTGAGCAACGTCCCCGAGGTTTAGACAAAGTCTCAGTTTCTGTATTCTGCTCTCGAGAGGCTGAGAGCTGAACAGGGACGACTGCTCTCGACCAACCAGCTGACAATCAGGAGGATCCATCTTCTCTGAAACCTCCAGGTCCGACAGCTCCGGGGAGGAGGAGGATCGACTCGATGGACGGGATAAGGAGGTGAGAGACTAATTAATCCTCTGCCACAATCTCCCAGGAGGACGAGCGAGGCTGATGGAACCGGTGCAGCAGGCGAGACAGAACTTTACTTTAACACTCTGAGACTCGTCCCAAAGGGAGTCGGCGAGCTCGTCGGTTTGAGCATCTTGTGTTTCCTGATTGATAAATGTCGTCTGCACGTTTTCATCACTTTTACTACCTCACAAGTGATCCGAGTCAGAGAATGTCCAGTAAATTGACTCCCCACGTGTCAGACGCATCCTCACATCAGTCTTCTTAACAATCTTCTGTGCTAACGCTAGCTTGTTCACATGACTAACATTCGCACGTTCAACTCAATGAAACACGTTTTACACTTGTAAACACACTTGAAATCTAAAACACACCAGATAAATATCTAAAGACACATTTTAAAAACGTCTTTGTTACATCACTGGATGTTGCTATTATGTTAGCACGTAACATGTTAGCATGTTGACATTTGCATAACGTTAGATCAGTAATCTTACATTTATCACTCCTTACCATGTAGTGTGATAGCATGCTAAATGTTTTAATATGCTAGCATGCTACTAATATCAGAGGTAACCTTCGCTTAGAGCTACAGCTTCTGATGCTAGTGATGCTAGTGAGTAGATCAGTAACGTTGATCCTCTGGGGACCATGAACGTCACATATCCAGTATCGTGGTGCGCGTGGCAGCGAGCGCTCACCGGATGCGGGTGAGGGCGTAGAGGAGGTACGCCGCCGTGTTGCCCCGGTCGTCCAGCATCTTGTCGAAGGAGAAGACGTAGTCGTTGATGCGGTTGTGCGACAGATCGGCGTATTTGATGCAACCGAACGCCACCGACCTCTGAGCTCTGATCAGCTCCTCTGGCGTCAGGACCTGAAGAGACAGTCGAGTTTACAGAGTTCACAATCTGTCTTATCACCATTTCCCGTCCAGAAGATACTCTTTAAGGCATGAAAGAAAAAATTAATCACATAAACTGGAGCGTTAATCAGCTTGTAATGACTGAAAGCAGCACTTCACCTTATACTTCTATCAGCGAGAGCAGCGAGTCCAGTTCCATACAAATAATGAATCAGAATTTCTGGCCCCGGGCAAAGATTAAATTGACTTATTAAGTCGTAGTCTTCCCTTGATCCGTGCGAGTGAACAGAATTCGACGAGGGGGATTATGGAGGAGGATCTTTAATGATGGTGATTTGATTAGAAAACAACAGAAACTCACAGTCGACCGAGACGTAACGGAGCGAGGGAAGATGTGACCTGACAGGAAGTCAGCGACCATTCAGGAAGTTCACAGTGAATTTGTACACATGGTTTTTAAACTCTACAGCTACAGTTCGTTATCCGTCTACGAACTTGCCCGGTGATTTGAGTCACAGACTAAAATTCGGTTGTGTCGCTTATGTGGTATTTATATAGTGACGTAGAACAGACTTCAGGGCCGTGGAGTCTGAACGGCAGGTCGAGAACCGACCATGGTGCCGATCGAAGTACATTGGCATCGCGGCGTTCTAATCTGTAGAAATTTAAACAGTGACAAATTTCCGTACCTACGAGTGGGCTCACACTCCGGACCACTGGGTGGCGATGACGAGCCCGGAAGCTGAAGACGAAGAAGAAACTAACGTGACGACGTAACGTCACGAGTCGGGTTAAATCTATCGAAGGTCGACGCAGACGACGCTCGCCGCCATATTTGTGACACGATGTGACGTTAGCAAGTTAGCGTGTTAGCACCTGACATCTTCATCACCGTCTTCAGCTGATTGATCTGCTCGTGGGATTAAGTCGCTGTTGGTGTCAACAACAGAGAACAAAGTAACCGAGAGACGGTAGCGAGATATTCCAGGTATCGGTACCAAACACTAGTAGCATCAAAATAATTTCCCAGGTGTAATTTAAAGATGGAAGAGTCACGACGTTGTCTTCATTTAATACCAAATATAAAGACTCTTTCTCCGCTTGATAAAGAATTTAATTTAGTTCTCAGAGTAGCGGCGGATTATTTCTCTGACGAGTCCCAGCAGGTCACAGAGGTCGAGGTGCAGTGTGACACAACAGGAGTGAAAACTCTTAGACAGAAGAACAGAACGGAGCTTAGAACAATTTGCAGGGAACAAATGTTGGGAGCAGCAGTTGTGGGCGGAGGTTCACGGAGGTTTGTTTTAATGAGGCAGGGTGAGAGCAGATGGTAGACGACGTGGGCACCGACCCAGACACAGAGCCAAGAGCCAGAAGCTCCCGCAGGGAAACGGTGCTGGCAACCGGATCACCGGCAACCGGATCACCGGCAACCGGATCACCGGCAACCGGATCACCGGCAAACCTCCTGAGCATCACAACCGTCGCAGTTCAACTGGAAGTCACCAGGAGTGGGACCTCTGCACCTAGAGAACAACCTCCAGCGGGCAGGTTCCCCCTCGTCTTTAATTCAAACACGTCGACGTCAAATTAAGAGAAAAGTCAAGACATTTGCTGTGAAGTGATTCTCCTACGGGTCTTGTAGGTCGAGTGTCTGCGGCTCGCTACAGGCGCAGGAGGTTCTTGTTCCCGCCATGTCAATCCCCTTCGCCCTCGTCTTCAAATAAAGTCACCAAAAGGATCTTTCAGAAACAAATAGTTTTTCTCTTGGACTCAAACAGAAACGACGAGCGTCGGCTGAAGACACGGGGAAGTTTGCGCTCGCACAAGATACAGGAAGAAGGAAACGATGAAAAGACGGCGTGGCGTCCTCAGAGCTCCGCAGACGAAGAGACGGCGTTCGTTTCAGTCCAGGTCTCCTCCTCCGGACGCTCGACTCGGATCGTTCAGGGCGAGGAACGAGAAGAGACGGGAGAGACGGTCGTTACTGTAAAATGAGCCTCGTGGGATGAGATCGAGCTGCTCTCTGGACCGAGCGGCTGCTTATCAAAGCTTGACACAAAATATTGATATGAAAATGATTCTCAAACGAGCTGAAATAATAATGTGCAATATTTCTGCCAGAGATGATTCCAGCAGAGCGACGACGACGAGGGTTTCTGTCGTTGAGTCTCTGCAGTTATTCTGAGGAGGAATTAGAGGAAGTTAAATATTCAGAGAAGAAATGTTGAAGCCCCGAGGAGTCGACTTCTTCCTCCGCTCCACTTTGTTGTTTCACCCTCAAACTTATTTCTTCTCCGAAAAACATAGAGGAGTTCGTTTTCACCAATTTAAATCTCCTCCGTTGTGACGTGAAGAAACAAAGTCTCACGAAGTCTCACGACGTGTCGGGTCAAGAAGAAACACTCAAAACCTTTTGCGGTTTGTTTTTCTCTTTGTTCGTGTCTGGTCGGTTCATCCTCTGGGGACAAAAACCAACATCTGTACAGAACTTCATGTGAATTTGTTCCAGGATTTATTAAAGATATTTTTCTCTCTCAGGGCCAAACTGTGACTTTTTGTTTTCTCTTCTAACATCTGACGACTCTTGTTTTACTTCACTTCACTTGTGATCAGGTCAGTTTGAGGTTATCGGACTTGAGTCCCTCATGGGACTCGACCCCCTGGTTGGGGCCTCACTCCAGTGAGGTCAGAGGTCAGACTTTATCCTAGATACAATAATTAACATGAAATAATTATGACGATAACAAGTTGAATGTAATTTGATGATATAACAGAAAGTCACAGGTGAGAAAACTCTGAAAATGTAAATACATTTTGAAGTGAAAGATGAAATAAATTATGTTTGATTCATTTATTAGTCCTCTGTTTCTTTTCTGCATTATTTTATATTTGTGTCTGATTAATCAGACTTGGTGTTTCAGGATCCATCGATCCTCTGGTTGTTCGACTGACAGAAACTTGATTTGGGAAATATTTTAATAATTTATTGTCAATATTCATGTCAATTTCTGGTCCTGGCTGCTGAAACCTGCAGGTTTTATTCTGTTGTACGAATAAAAAACAAACAGTTTGAATCGAATCATCTCGTGCTGTGCGCAACTTTACGGACAAAATGATTATTGGATGTATTGAGAAAGTAATAAGCACATTTAATCAACACTGAAGATGATCTGTAGTTCAGGTCGTAGTTACTATGTAAAGATTATCTGAGCTTTAAAAATGTTTCCTGAGAAAGATTTAAACCGTCTCGACACTTCCACGGGACCAGGAAATGAAAAAAAGATGATGACCAAACTATGTTCCAAACACGAGCACGGATACTTTCTGAGATGATTATCGAAGCATGAAAAATATCTCATATTGTTTCATGTCGTTGACGGCAGAAGGAAACTTCTGATAATATCTGAGTTTATCATAAAGAAACAGACGTGATGTTCTCACCTTGTCTCTCTCCTTGTCCTTCAGTTTGTCCATGGACCTCTTCAGTCCCTCGTCCAGCAGGTCCATCAGTCGCACCGTGTCTCCGGACCGAGTCTTAAACTTCTTCCTGGAATACGAGGAGGCGGTTACCAAGGAAACCAGCAGCACATCCCCGACACGTACAGAACAGTACAAGATGGAAAATTGAGAGCTCATGTTGGGCCTGAGAGAGACGTCGACGTCTCCACGTTCCCGAACAGAACGGCAAAAATTATCACAACAACAAAATATGACATTCTGCTCGTCGACGCCTCGAGGCGAAACATTCTGTAACAATCAAGCAGAACACATTTAATAACCCTGGTGGCTGCGTTAATCTCTTATTGTCTGGTTGAGTTATTATGAAAACAGCGTGAAACATTTCTAATGGACTTTTGAGCAACGCGTAACGTCGCGGGGCCAATTTACTCCCCCTCAGGTCACGGTGGGGCGTTTAGCAGCACTTAGTTATGGCCCCTGGCTCGCTGAATGTCAACCCCTCCACCTCCACCTCCACCCAGCCTCCCCCTCCTCGCCCTTCTCCTCCCGACAATTTATTAAAGGAGAGAAACAACAGCGTGACAGTCGGTGTTCACCGATGAGCGACGCAGTAATCATCACCGCTTAGTGAAACAACTGCGAAGAACAAACGCAGCGAGTTGGAACCACCAACAGAAATAAAATAAAATGACCCAGTTGAAAACTTTTTAATGTCTTGTTCGTGTTTGTAAAGAAATATCTGGTTCACAAAGAACGAGGAGGAGGAGGAGTAGGAGGGGGAAGAGGAAGATCAAGAGAAGAGGATGAGTGTAGGAAGAAGGAGGAATCTCCTGTAGCATTTTGGATTCAGCACTGAACAGGATATTACGACTTTCTGCACTTTTAATAATCAATAAATGATGTTTTGGTACTAAATGGAAGGTGTAAAAAGGTCTGGAGAAATATACATTTAGAAATTAATAAATAGATTATAAGATGCATAAATAAATAAAAAAGACGTCCACAGATCTGTTGTTTTTCAGACACAGGAGATATAAAATCTTCTATTTTTATCCGTGTGAAATTGTTTGAGCTGAAAAAAACAGAAACACGACGTGTGATCTGAAAACGTCACATTTCAACTGTAACTGTCAAATCAAATCAGTTCATACGAGCGACTCGACGATGAATATTTTAATGTCTTTGTGCTTCGATCTGGAGCTCACGTCTGTTGTCAGTGTGTGTGTGTGTGTGTGTGTGTGTGTGTGTGTGTGTGTGTGTGTGTTGAACTCACTTGTCCTCCCCCAGCACCACGCCGAAGCCCGCGTGCTCCACCCGGGTGACCTGGGGGTCGTACCAGCCAATCAGCTGCGCCGCAGCAAACACCACCTGGAAGTGTGTGGCCTGAAGGACACACACATACGCACGCACACGCACGCATGCACACGCACGCACACGCACACGCACGCACGCACGCAGACACACACACACGCACGCTGAGTGACGTCAGGTCTTACATGAAGAGAATATCACTGACTCACACACAACAGAAACAAAGCAGCGTGTCTGTTTTGTTCATGTCAGTGGATATCTAAGATGGAGGGGGCGGAGCTTATGACCCGTACTGCAGCCATCCACCAGGGGGCGTCATCAGTCCGTGACCTCTCCTCACTCACCTGCCCGCTGTCCGTGACGTAGATGATGACGTCTGCCTTCTCGTGGAAAATCCGCTGGCGCAGCGCGGCGAGGTCCGACGTGTCGTACGTGAAGCCGCCGTCCGACTTGACGATGGTGAGCGGGATGGACTGACCCGGGGCGAAGACGATCTTACGACCCTCGTCCAGCTGCATCATGCCTGAGGTCGGAGAAGGAGGGAGGGGAAGAGGTTGATGAAGAAGAGGTGGATGATGAGGGGATGGAGAGAGAGAACATGAGAGCAACGAGAGAAATGGAAGAAATGATGGTTACAAGAGAAAGAGACGGGGGATGTGGGTGAGATTGGAGGAGGAAGTAGAGGAGAGAACGAATGATGAAGGAAGTGCAGGAAAAGAGGAAATGACAAGAAGAGAAAGTAAAAACCAGGAGGGAGAGAAGGGATTTATGAGACGATCCTGACCCCTGGTGGTCGAACTAGGTGAGTGCATGTCAGTTGGATGTGGATGTTTGTCAAAGTTATTATTGGTATATGAATTATTAAAATTATGTTTTACAATGTTATGTGTGACAAGTTAAAAATATCAGACAGATAAACTCTCTTTGTCCAGAAAATGAGATTTACAAAAAAAGGTCTTACCTCGACATAAATAAATCTAAAAGTTCCTCTGACGATCTCGAGGGGAAAAAAAATAAATAAAAAGCTTCCCCCCCTTTGACCTTTGACCAGTTGCACTCTGACCTCTGCTCTCGAACTCCTTCACCACCTCGGTCATCAGCTCCTGGTAGAACGACTCTCCTCTCTCGATGATGTGGATGTCCAGACAGTCGTACACCTTCTGAAACTCTGAAACACACAAATGTTCTGCTAATAAACCTCTTCTGAAAGTATCTGTACTGTCCACAGCTGTGTATTTATTATATTACATTAAATAAACACATCATTTATGATATGACATCATAGCTGTACCTCTCCGGGACACGTCACAGATCAGGTTCCAGGCTTTGATGAACTCCGGCTCTTTGCTCTGCAGCCTGACGACGCACTGGTACGCTCGCTTCTTAAAGTCCTCCTCCTCGTCGAAACGCTTCTTCGACTCCTGGTGAAGAGGAGGAGGAAGAGGAGGACGAGGACAACGAGGAGGACGAGGAGGGAGGGGAGGACAAGGGGGACGGGGAGGAGGAGGAGAGGGAGGAGGAGGGAGAGGACGAGGGGGAGGACGAGGAGGAGGACGAGGACAACGAGGAGGACGAGGAGGGGGGGGACAAGGGGGAGGGGGAGGACGAGGAGGAGGAGGAGGAGGAGGAAGAGGAGGAGGGGGAGGACGAGAAGGAGGAGGAGGAGGGGGACGAGGAGGAGGAGGAGGACGAGGAGGAGGAATGTGTCGAGAAGAGAGAAAAGAGAGGACGACAGGATGGAGAGTGTGGAAACGTTTGTTTTCTTCACCAGGAAGATAATTTTAGTTTCGTCGGTCGACAAATTTTGACATTTTCCAATTATATTTTTGTGTTCACCTGCTTTTCATGAAGCCAAAGTCCAGACAGTTTAAAAAGAAAGTATCACTTGTCTGGACTTTAGAGGCTCCGCATTATTTTATTAACGAACCAACAACCTTCGATAACTCTGATGGATTATAGTTCTTTTTTGCCTCATTATTATTGTTTCCTCTCAGACGGAGACTCTGACTGACCTTGTAGAATCCCTGCAGGTCTCCGATGGGCGGGGAGACGCTCAGGTAGTCTGGGAATTTGTCCTGCAGGTGAGCGATCAGCATCCCGAACTGCGTACCCCAGTCGCCAACGTGGTTCAACCTGCGGGAGCACGAGAAGAAGAAGAAGAAGAAGAAGAGTGAAATATCGCTGTTCTCATGTGCCCTCGTCTTAGAGGACGCAGAGCAGAGATTAGCTTAGCTTAGCACAGTGAGATCAGAACGTGAACCGACCTGAGGACGTCGTAACCCAGGAACTCGAACAGTCGACACATGCTGTCGCCGATAATGGTGGAGCGCAGGTGACCGACGTGCATCTCTTTGGCGATGTTGGGAGACGAGAAGTCCACCACCACCTGAGCAACAGCAACACATATTCAATAACAATATTTTAATAATTCACCAGCTCACTCTGAGAGAAGAAAACTGACATCTCAGGATCTGATGTGAATTCTGATAAAACATAAAGTGATTAAAATCAATATTTGTGTTTGTGCGTCGTCGTCCCCTGACGAACCTTCTTCCTGGCGGCGAGCGGCGGCGGCTGCACGCCGTTGATCAACAGGTTGCTCAACAGTTTGGAGACAAACGTCCTCTTCAGGTGGATGTTGATGAAGCCTGGAGACGAACAGACGAGGAGGAGAACCACGTTGTCGTTTGTTGCTCAGTAAAAACACAAATAAAAATATTTTACATGTTTCTAAAAAAAACGAGATGCAGCGATGAATATTCTCTTCCTGCTGTTTCAAAAAGATGCTCTTTATTCTGTAGATCTGAATACATTTTTACAGTATAATACTTCTCAGTACCTGGTCCTGCGATTTCAGTTTTCTGGACGAGGTCGTTGTCCGGAAGGTTCTGGATGATTTTCTCTGCGATTTCCCTCGGACTCACTTTGACGCCCTTCACCTTCAACATCTGCAGAACAGAAAACACGAGGATTAACGTAAAACCTATTAATTACTCTATATTTACATTTCATGAGCGGCTTCACAACGACGACGAAACACTTTCTGATCACAGATCTGTTTTAATTCTCAGGACAACTTTTGTTTTTAAAATTTTGACTTTGATTCTGACATGTAAATTTCTTTTTTGTGCATTTAACTTATTGAAGAGTAAAAGAGTTCTGTTCTATGATGCTCACGGACCTGGGCCATGGCCATGGCGCTGTTGCACTGGTAGTCTCCGAACTTGGGCTGCTGGTTGGGCGTGACGGCGAGCGGAGGCGCGTCCAGCTCGGGGCACGAGGCTCGAATCGCCTCTCCGAAGATCTGCTGCAGCTGCTGGTTGATGTTCGTCATGGACTTGGTGCAGCGAGTCCGCTCGTCCTGCAGCGTCTGAGGACACACGACGACAGAAGACACGTCAGCTACAGTAACGACTCAGCTCAGATGTGGATTATTACATTTAGCTGCATGAACTCGGCGGCCACTGTTCTCTGAAGAAACACACTTTTATTCTAGAACTAATTATTCCTGTTGTGTGGTTTTGCAAAATGATATCATTAGGGAAAAAAATCAAGTTGTTCTTAAAAAAATGTATGTTACTTTATTTATTTATTTAAAAAACAACACCATTTAAACATATTGGAGTAAATATTGGAGAAAAAAATGTATTTGGTAACATTTTTCAAAAATAATAATTAGAACTTTAATATTTTGTAATATTTTTCAGGAAAAATTCAAGTGTATAATACACTATACAGTTTTGTATTTGTAGTTGTAACTGTATGACTATATCCAATGTGCTCTACTCTAGTACGAGATTCATTTTCTAAGTTTTCGTCTTTATGTTATTATTAAATTAACGATGTCTTTGTAACCTGATCTGATTTAATCTCATTTGATTCTTGTGTGGCTGTAAAACCTGAGTCTGAGGTATTAAGATAACTACAATATCTTCACAAGGAATAAGTCAAAGTAAAAGAAGCTTTGACTCGGGAGCGCCCCCTGCTGCTCTCACCCTCTTCAGGACGTTGAGGCGATACTTCAGTTTGGTGTTTTCCTCCCGCAGCTCGTCCAGATGTGGAGACGAACTCAGGTTCTGTGGATTCTTCAGACTGTCGATCTCTGCAGAGAGACTCCGGATCTCACGCTCCTGACAGAGAAGAAAAGACATTTGATTCCAGTAAGAATATTATTAATAACAGAGGACCAAGTACGGAGCCTTGTGGAACTCCTCAGAAGAATTTAAACTACTGTCGTAACAACAGGAAGTCTAATAGAAGAAGTATGATCAGTTCAGAGTCTTTAAAAAGAACCACCAGGGGGCGCCAACAGTCCACTTCATAAAGATGAGTAACAAACATATTAAAATTATATTGGACTCAAAGTATCAATGAACTTTGGTCTGTAGAGGAAAAATGTCCTCGCACCAGATTCCATTGAAATATTGATGAATTTTAAATTATCTGCTCAACATCTTGACCGTCAGTACAGTTACACAACTTGTTAACAAACAAATAACAACAACAACATCTTCTAGTGAGTTCGGCACAACGAGAAATGTATTCATTAAAAAGAAACACTGGCTACTCGTTGAGGTGTCGTCATTGAGATACGACGTCTTGATTAAAAACATGACAAACCAAATACATACTTTAATAAAACAGAACCGGATATACAGTAATGTATGTTCGCCGAATTTGAGGGAGTTGTGACAACTCTGTCGGAAGCTAGTTCATATTAGGTTTGATCTTGCAGATATTCTGAGAAATAGCCAAAATATTTTAAATTGACAGTTTTTTAAACGGAGTCTGTCGCCGCTCGCCTCCCGGTGTCCGGGGTCTCCCTGCTGTTAGCCTGGCGGCTAACGTTAGCTCCGCAACAACCGGCACTCACCTGCTGCTGCAGCCGGGCGGAGCAGTCTGTCACTGGGTCTCCCATGTTCCAAAACACCGGTGAAGAAGCTCGTCAGCGGCCGAAAGAGTGAAACTCGTGGCTGATGAAACTGAACTTGTGACGAGGAGGAAGAAGAAGTTCACAACTTGGCAACGTCCTTCCGGTGCCGCTTCTTCTTCTTCTACCGGCTAAATAATGATTCGTAAACCTACGGTGCGAAGAGCGTAGCGCCACCTGCTGTCCTGGAGGAGCGGAGGATATTCCAGAGTAAAGTTGAGATTTTTACTAAATATTTTATGTATTTTGTTTTTTTATAAACGAATGGATATTAATCTATATTTTTGTATAAACGTATTTCAATAAATAAATACAAATAAAAATATATTTTGTTTGGTTGGAGCAGGAAACAAGGATTTAACGGACTCTTCTCCGGTGACTGTTCAGTACAGTATGAACAGTACTATTTCTCATGAAATAGTAATCATGAGAAATAGATTACTATTTATAGTTTAATCTGCATACATATAACCATTTTCAAGATTGAATGATATAATGATATTTTTGGTTTATACACCTGAACTTTTCCAAATGTGAATTAAATTATTGAAAGAAGAAAGCATCAAATCATCACATTCTGTATTTGTATGAGTTGAACTGTAGTTCACCTACAATAAAAATATAATCTTCAGCTTTTCTCTAATTATTAAAGGTCCAGTAAATTCTTATTTACCTATAATGAATTTATTGTATTTACGCTGCTGTGGTAAATTACTGCAAACCAAATATCCAAAGCCAAAACCTGAAATAATCTGTTGATTAGTTATTCTTCGTATCAAACAGTTTCTGGTTTAATACTAAACAAGAAAAATTAAAACACAACATCCAAATAGAAGAAGAACTTTCTTTTTTTATTTGTTGTGAAACTACAAAACATACTTGTTTTTGTTTGTTTTTTCGTGCTGGTGAAATATTTACAGCTCTGGTCGACAAGTTACAGTGTCCGAGAATAAAATTCACAGCTTTTCGGGACTCTCGCGATAAAAAGAAGAAAAAAAAACACTGGAAAAAAGCAAAAAACCCAAATCACAAAAGTGCAATAAATACAAGCTGTAATGTTTCATAAACGAACATGTGAGCAGCTTCATCGCAACACAAACAGATTCATTAGAATAAAAAAAATCATCATCAAACGAGGGGGAAAAATGCACTTGAACTTCCAAAAAAAGAAGAAAAAAAAGAATTAAATCACAAACTACATGATGTGACGATCAGTATTTGTTTCTTTCTCTGAAAGATCGAGATAAAAACATTTCTTCATCCAGAGGTTTCTGATTCAACAACATTCCATCAGATCCTCCGACTACAAACGTTCCTATTCTGTAAATCTACTCCAGCTACAAGTGGAGGGAAAGAAAAAAATAAAATAAATTGTTAACATTTAGAAAATGAATGTCAATTTTTGTCCCCATTTCAGCTTCTCGTAGATCAGATGATGTTTTGGACATGAACAAGAAATTAGGAGGAAAAAAAAAGTACAACAACAAGTTTATAAGTTGCTCGGCTACGGAAGAAGATTAGAGCCATGTCAAAAAAAAAAGAAGAGGAAAACATGAGACTTTAATCCCAGAATTTTGGAGTTTAAAGTCTGAACTTTCGTCTTTTTTCAAAATAGGGAAAGTATTTTTTCTCTGGGCACTGATCATCTTCCGTTCTCTCTAAAGGCACCGACATGACTCCGTAGACTTTGGTTCATTTCACAATGTTCCAGTAAAAAACCCTCATAGGGCTGCGTTCAGGTGCAGGAGGAAATACGAGCGTCACTCGTCGTCACATGATTTGGAACAGAGGGAAAATTTAGATATAAGCTTTTCTGATTTTCAGACGTTTTCTTCCTCGGATCTGGATTCACAACTCGTCCGATTGCTAACCGCTAACGCTTCCATATTTTTCTTGAACGCACCTTTTTGTGCGGAAGAAAAGTGTGGTCGCAGTCTGGAATTTAACTGTAAAATAAAATCCAAATGAAAGTTATTTTTGTTTATATTTATTCTGCCATTTAATTAATTTGTCTGTGAAAACACTTGTTGCCGGGCAGATTCGTAACCATCCATGACCCCGGATCAGATGTGTGGTTGTTGAATCTTTGGTATTGATCTGATTGATCGATCGATCGACTGTTCGAGTCCCGATCAGACTTTGACTTCCTGCAGTTTGAACGCAGCCTCGGCGTCGACGTCTGATTTGTGTAAATATAAAGTTTTACCACAAGACGAGATGAGTCGTAGTGTCGAGTGATTTTTGTGCACGTGTGAGATATTTATTATTTTAATAGACATTTGTGCAAAAATATTCCTACTTCTACCTGATATGGTGCGAAAATATACTTTTTTTTAATATTGGAAAATTTTGGGGGGAGGCAGATCAGCGACGAGTTGTTTCATCGGTGAAACAAATTCCACTTTTTAAATCCGTAAACTTCTCACTTCATCTTTTCCTCAAAGTTTTTTGAGTTTTTCCATCATTTTCTGCTTTTTTCGTCGTTTCCTTCATTTCGCTTCCTTGTCGACTGTGAGTCTGTTTCTGTGAAGACTTTATTTTAACACGATGTTGGAGTTGGTTTTCTTTCTACCTAATGTCCACTTTATTTCCTACATTTCCCAGAATGCATTGTACAGCTGTTGACGTCAGCTGCAGGCAATCGGTTCAGTTCTGTTTAGATATTTGTCTTCATCTAAATCATCTATTAACTTATTTCAAATTTTATATCAGTATTTCCTTATCTCATTATTATTTTTGTAAAATTATTTTCCACATTTGAAATTCCAACTTCATCATGTTGCTGATTAATTCATATAATCAATTAAATAAAATATTATTTATTTATTTTTATCTCTGTATTTGTTCTCCACCTCCAAAACAACGACTGGAGAAGGAGCTCTGATCCAGAAAGATTAAAATAATAATTATAATATTGTTTCTCAGACTTTAGGAGAAGATGAAGAAGACGATATGAATCGTTTGTGACTCAGCTGCTGAACGTCCACGACAACGACTCAGATCGGATTCAGAACAGATCCAGTTACAGACGGAAAAAAATAAAACAATAAAAACCTGTTTAACACAACTTCTGTCTTCCTATTAGCTGCTGGTCAGTTGATGGGGGTCAGGGGTCAGGGGTCAAACAATCATAGAATCAGTAAGTTCACATTCATCAAAAATACATTTTGATCTTCACTTCCTGTTTCAACAATCAACAGTCGATTCCAGCGCGAAGAGAAAAGTTTTACATCTGAAAAGAAAACAAAGTTTCTTTTCCCCATTTAAAAAAAAACTTTTTTCAAAGTTTCAAAGTTTCCTCCAGTTTGTTAAAGTGCTGACTAACTGATCCACTACCTGAGTGTTAGTGCTGCTTCTACTGAGTATGTGTGTGTGTATGTGTGTCACATCCAGTTGATTTATTCGTGTTCCAGTTTTCGTGTGTTTTGCCGACGACGCTCACGTTCGATTGTCCGACGACGAAAGACAAATCTTCTATCAAAGTTCTAATCTTATTGATTCTGCGTCACCTGGTGGTTACTGGTGGTAACGACACGTTGACCAGCAGGGGGCAGCGAAACACTCGGGGAGGAAACACCAAAGAAGAAGAAGAACAAGTAACAATCTTCAGTATTATGACCGTAAAGAGAAATACGCTCCTCCCCCTTCATAACAGACGGAGCAGCTGTCAGATCCATATTCACATATTTGGACGTAACAGAACGACAGAAGAGGAAATATGATAAACACAAACAACATCTACAAAATAAAAATATTAAAACCGCCGTGTGCTTGTTTGTCTGAATGAAAATCAAATGTCTCTCATCAGTCGATATTGATTTTTGTTTGTGTACCGTCGTCTTGTGATTTGATTTTGTGCGAAGAAGAAGAAACATAAAGAAGATTCTTTACGTCACGATTAGACGTTTGTGTTGGAATGATTCTAACAGGAAGTGATGAGACGAGAGGAGATGACGTCACTAATGTACAGATGAACAAGATCTAAACATATTATTTATATATATTTCTACATTTCTTCATAACACCGACCAACGTTCGCTTCATGTGTCTGGGAACAGCAGGTTCAGACTGAGGGGGGAGGTCAGGGGTGAAGGTCATGGTGAGGTCGAGGGGTCGGGGTACTTTGAAATGCTTCTCTACATGTTCGGCAGGTCGGGGGTGAGGTCAGGGGTCAGGGGTGAAGGTCAAAGGTCAGGGGTCCGGGTCTCTACACGTTGTCGGCCGGCAGGTCGGGGATGCTGCTCTTCGCTCGTGTGAAAAACGCCATCTTCTCTCTGGAATCAGACAAACAGACGAAGGTCAGTGAGATTTAAAGACATGAAATACTAATAATAATATGTGTAATAATGTTTCAATCGGCCCATAAGACTCGTTCACAGATGTTTCAGTATCAGAATCTTTCCGATATGAAAACTAAAAAAATCAGGTTCCTTAGATCTGGTTGCGTTTGTGTTAGCATTGCATGCTAACTTCAGTAGATACAGCTTCTCATGCTAACACACGGTGGCTACGCCACAGGAGCTAACTCTCTGTCAGAATGACTTCCTGCTCTGAGTCAGGTGATCGCCACCAGGCTCCTCCCACCTGAAGGTCTGGACCTCAGGAACCTCTTTGCGGCTGCGGCCCCGGATCTTGTGGACGTCCTTCGCCGCCGCTCTCATCATCTTCTCCACCCTCTTCTCCTGCAGCTGCTCCTCTCGGGTCTGAATGGGACGACGAGCAGAGACACGGTCAAACAGAATCTCTCAGTTTCCTCTGGACAGGTCCTGAGACGGACGGGGTCACTCACCTGCTTCTCGGCCTGTTTGAGGAGGAGGCGGAAGCGTTCGTCCTCCTGCACCCAGGCGGGCAGCTCCCTCTGGCCGCGCTGCCTCGCCTGCTCCAGCTGCGTCTTCAGCTCCCGCAGGACTCGCAGCTCCTGCGTCAGCCGGGCCTGTCGGGTCCGGGACACCTGCAGGTCCAGTTCCAGGTCCAGGGACGTCCGCAGGAGACCGTCCAGACCTCTGACCTGCACCGGAGGCTGAGGAGAGAGAGATCGGTCGGTCTGTTTGAAACTTCTTCAGACGTCATGGACGAACTGATCTCACAAAGACACAAAGACTTTTGTACTAAATATGAAATAAGATGATTTAGTTTGACTTCATCTGTTCGAATAACTGATGAGCCATAAACTCTCCTTCTTCCCTTTTCTTCATTTTCATAACTAATATCTCGAAGTCGTGGTTCATCTGAACGAGCGGTCGACGTTTGATTCCTGCAGGAAAACATCTTGGTTCAGATCGTCACCAAGACATAACACTTCCTGTGAGGAAGAAGACGTCAGCTGAGGAGGAAGAGGAAAAGGAGGAGGTCCTTCACACAGCTGAAAGAAGAAGAAGAGAAAGAAGAAGAAGAGGTGGAAGAGAGGATGAGAAGGAAGAGGAGGAGGAGGAAGAGAAGAAAGAAGAGGAAGAAGAAGAGAAAGAAGGGGAGAAGTAGGAAGAAGAAGATGACAGTCACAGTGGTCTGTACCTTCTTCCTGATACAGTGGAAGAAGAAGAAATAGGATGATGAGACAAAAGAGGAGGAAGAAGATGAAGAGGATGAGGAGGAAGACGATGAAGAGGAGGATTATGATGAGACAGTGACAGTGCTCTGTACCTTCTTCATGATACAGAGGAAGAAGTGGAGGAAGAGGAGGATGAAGAGGAGACACTGTACCTTCTTCTCGATACAGAGGAAGAAGAGGAGGATGAAGACGAGGATGAAGCGGAGACAGTGACAGTGCTCTGTACCTTCTTTGTGATACAGAGGAAGAAGAGGATGAGGATGAAGAAGAGGATGAAGAGGAGACGTGACGGTGGTCTGTACCTTCTTTGTGATACAGAGGAAGAAGAGGATGAGGATGAAGAAGAGGATGAAGAGGAGACGTGACAGTGGTCTGTACCTTCTTCATGATACAGAGGAAGAAGAGGATGAGGAAGAAGAAGAGGATGAAGAAGAGACGTGACAGTGGTCGGTACCTTCTTCATGATACAGAGGAAGAAGAGGATGAGGAAGAAGAAGAGGATGAAGAAGAAACGTGACAGTGGTCTGTACCTTTTTCATGATACAGAGGAAGAAGAGGAGGAAGAGGAGGATGAAGAGGAGACACTGTACCTTCTTCATGATACAGAGGAAGAAGAGGAGGATGAAGAGGAGGATGAAGCGGAGACAGTGACAGTGCTCTGTACCTTCTTCGTGATACAGAGGAAGAAGGGGATGAGGATGAAGTAGAGGATGAAGAGGAGACGTGACAGTGGTCTTTACCTTCTTCATGATACAGAGGAAGAAGAGGATGAGGAAGAAGAAGAGGATGAAGAGGATGAAGAAGAGACGTGACAGTGGTTTGTACCTTTTTCATGATACAGAGGAAGAAGAGGAGGATGAAGAGGAGACACTGTACCTTCTTCATGATACAGAGGAAGAAGAGGAGGATGAAGAGGAGACACTGTACCTTCTTCATGCGCATGCTGCGTCTCTCGGAGGCGTTCCTGACGAAAGGCGATCTCCTGCAGAGCGTTGAGCTGTCGCTGTCGCTGCGGTTGATCTGAGAGAAGAAGAAGTAAAAGAATCAAAGTGTGATGTTTCACTCTGGTTTGTTTTCTGTGTTGTGATATGTTAAAGCTACAGTCGTCGTCGTGGTTACCCTGCAGATGTACTGGCTCTGTGGTCCAGGGGAGAAAGTCTTGGAGCGGATGATGGTGTTGCCCCTCATGAAGGGGTTCTGCTGCTGGACGTCAGGCCGCCGCTCCTTCGGTCGGACCACGGAGCAGAGACGGGACGACGACGAGCCGCTCGTACTCGTCTCCTTGTTCAACTGCAGGATGGGAAAGTTCTGAATGTTCTGAGAGGAAACCAGAACATCGCTGCTCACGCAGCGTCAGAAAGACCTTCAGTTACCTTCTCTGTGATCACTGCTGCTGCTGCTGCCGGAGGTTTAGTCGCATCCTCTTCTTCTTCCCCTTCCTCCCCTTCTTCTGCTTCCCATTGGCTGTCGGGATAAAACTCGTCCTCCTCCTCTGGAGGCCCCGCCCCCTCCACGCCATTTCCTTCTTCGTGGTCGAACAGGTCGGCCTCCAGCGAGTCGCCGCGCCTGAAAAACAACCACAGTTTAAAAGATGAGACGGAAATACAGATTCTCTAAGAAGGAAATTAAATATCATAAAGTGCTTCACTCTGAACGTTTCTGTAGAAAATTAAAAGACATTTTGAAGTTGTCCTGCAGTTACACTCTTTGCCAGCAGGTGGTGCTGCAGCTCCGACACATCATCCTGCGTCTTGGTTTTGATTGAAATGATTTTTAATTTCTGTTTTGTTTTGTTTTTTACGTTTTTAAGGTAACGTTTGTTTCTCTGGACAATATTTAACAATTTAAACATTTTAATTTATTTTGTCGATTTAAAGAATCAATTTGCAGAAAGAAAGAATTCACATTTGACAGTTTTTATTATCTATTTGTGTTTGGTAACTTGTCGTCCAATGTGTTGATTAACAGAAAATATAATAGTCATATGCAAAAAGAAACAAAGTTGAATTCAAGTCATTGACTGAATTCTCTTCTCTTTTCCACCACTGTTTGTGTCGATCGAATCTAAAGTCCTTGTGTGATCAGAATTTATTGATCGATCAGGTTCATATTCCAAATTAAAAACAGTGAAGAATGAACCTGGACCAACAGAAATAAGAATAAAATCAACTCTCACCACTCGTCGTCCTCGTCGTCGTCAGTGGCTCCGACTGTGTCGCTGCTGGAAACTCGAGTCTGAAACACAAAACACTCACATCAGCACCGAGCAGGTTCAAGTGTGCGTGTCAGTGTCACTTCTGTCAGCAGCTTCTTATTAAATCTCCACAGGTTTGAAACGATAATGACTTTGTTTCATCAGAGAAAATCTTGGACCACACTCACACACCGACACACACACGGAAAAATACTTTTTTTCACAGTAAAATGATCCTGGCAAAAAATAATAATAAATAAATAAATAACTTCCCTCTGGTGGCTTCAGCAAAGAAGTGATTTTTAAAAAAGTATTTAAATTACAAAAATATTTTTAATATTTTAATAATTTTCTCACATCGAGCAGAAGAAAATCTTATGAAGTCAAATTATGTAATTCACGTCAAACTGTTCTTCTTGTTGAATGGAAACTATTTTCTTACTGAGATATTTTTTTTGATGAACAGAATTATTATTAACACTTGTGTGTCGTACCCCCAGCAGTCCACCAGGGGGTGGTGTCTCCCTGGTCTTTACCCGGTCTGAGGCTCCTGCAGCTCTACTCTCCCTGTCCTTGTTGTTGACCTCAGGCAGGATGAAGGCTCGACTCAGCAGGTTGAACCACCGAGTGCGTCTCTCGTCCGAACAGCTGATGTCGGCCAGACTGATCTGAGCCCCCGCCTGGAGGGGGGGACAAGATGGAGACAAGATGGCACGTCAGAAAGAAGCTCAGCAATTTCATCAGCACTGAGACGGTGGAGTTTACTTCCTCCCGACTCACCAGACAGTCTTCGTGGCCCGACTTGCTGGTGTTGCAGACATCCACCCTCAGGGTCTTCTGCCTCAGTGCACTGTGGGAAATCTGCATGCCGAACACCTCGTTGACCTCCACGGCGTCCTGCGGCGGAGAGCCGCGCGTCCGGAAGAGGCAGCGGGTCGTCTCCACGCAGGGCAGCACCACCACGCGCACGTACCTGCAGAGGAGACGCAACACGGGCGTTACATCGTCTGATCACATTACACAACCAGGAAGTGGCTCAGAGTGACGTCTGACGAACAGAAGTAATTGCGTCGTACATGTTGTGGTCCGCCGGGAGGCAGAGGGCGCTGCAGTTGGAGAGCTGCATGACGTAGATGGTGAAGCGCTGGTCTCTGGACTCGTAGCGGAAGCCGAGCTGCACCTGGGAGCAGCCGGGCGCCAGGCGCTCCTCGTAGGAGGCGTGCAGCAGGTCGGCGGGGAGGCCCGGCCTGGAGGAAACACAACCTCAAGTCAACTGGAGAATGATAAATTTAAATAATCATCTGTCAGCATTCCGAGTCGTAAAGAGGTTCGATGACATCGACCGTCGTACCTTCGCTCCGAAGGCTCGTACACGCCGCTGTCACCGGCCACAGATTCGTCAGACACCGCAGAGGAGACGCCGATCTTCTTCGGCCCCGACGCCCGCAGCTGAGGAGCCGAGTCTGAAACAGGAAGACGTGTGTGAATTCATCAAGGACCGTTTTAAAAGTATTGACTTAGCAGCGGAATCAGAAAAACACCAGAAGCCACTCACACTAACACCCTACCTATGACAGAAACACACTCGTCTCTCTATAGTTGTGAGGACACATGGCATAATGCTTCCCCCCCCACACACACACACGTGACCCAGCTGTAATCCAAATCCTCCTCTCTCCTCACTACACCAGCAGCAGTAAGGTTTCACTCACGATATTAAATTACACACACACACACACAGTGAGTATTCCTGGTGTCCTGCTTTCCAGTAAACTGGTGTTGTATTGGTTGTAACAGAAATAAAGCTGTGACATCACCATCACTGTTCTTCTATTGGATGAACTGAGTTATTCGTGTTGACGTCCGTCTGTTTACCTCTGACCTCGCCGCCCGGCGCCGTGTTGGTGCTCTGCTTCACGTCCAGCCCACGTTGAGCCTTGTGCTCGTCCTGCCGCTGCTCCCGAGCGTCCAGGCTGAGCTCCAGCTCAGCGAGCCGGCCGTGGAGCTCCAGGTCCAGGCCCAATCCGCCGGGCGCCGTCTGGCCTGTAAACGTCTCGCCGGACAGGAAACTAGCGTCTGTGACCAGCGGCGAGCAGGGCGGGGACAGCGAGGAGAGGGACGAGCGTGGAGACAAGGAGCTCATTGAGCGAGGGGTCTCTGACAGTCTGAGGGCCTGGATCCTGGACGGGCCCAGCTCCGCTCCCCCTCCCCCTCCGGCCGAGCCCGCGTCTCCTTCTGTTTGTCCCGCGGGCCTCTCGGCGTCCCGCCCGCCGCAGCCCGTCACCACCTCGTGTTCGTGGATGGTGGTGATGGAGCTGGAGGGGCGGTAGCCCCCCGGGCCGCCCTCCTGCAGGAGGATGTCCAGCTTGTTCTGGAAGTCCGGGTCGGCGAGCTCGGGCTGCTCCAGGTAGATGTCGGTGAAGCTGAGGGAGGAGGTGGAGCCGAGGCTGCTTGTGGTGGCTAGGGAGCCACGGCTGGAAGTCAGCGAGCCGCGACTGCTGCCCGACGAGCAGGACAGGGTGCTGGCCGAGAGGCTAGAAGGGAGGGGGTCGGAAACAGAACGATTCAGGATCAATATATATCTACTGATCACAAACAGCTGTTATCAATGTGATGATCCGTGTGACGACCGACAACGTTCTCCTCGACCTTTCAGACTGATCTTTAAATCCAGCAGCGTGAAATATTCATCACTTCCCCGACAAGTACGTCTCTTACAGCAGCTTTGCATCATCTCATGAAAACGTACAGAGGATTAGATTTTCTCTGAGAGACAATCTTCATCTGAGGGTTAAACACTTCAAAGACCAAAATTTTCACACTGAATTTAAAACCTTTTCCATTAGATCATCTGAGGGTCAGAGACCGGAATTAATGAGGCGACTAATTAAATAATCTGACAAATAAATATAATGAACAGGAGTTCACTTGCTGAAACACAAGAGTCGTGACTGAGACGAACCTTTTCAGTTGAGTGTGAAGTGACGAGGCGAGTCGAACCATCTCCTCCAGCTCCTGCACCAGTTTGTTCCTCCTGCTGTGAAGTCGCAGCCTGAAATCATAAGAAAACTAACTTGTAAAAAAAACACAAAAAAAAACACGAAAAAGTCAAAACACAAAAACGTAAAAACACGAGCAAACGTCTTTGGCTCTGGAGATAAAAAGCGGGTCGTCCACTAACCAGCGGCTGGTGTCAACATACTTATATTGAGATTACAGATGAATAAGCCCCGCCCCTCACCTCTCGGTCAGGGCCTTGCTCTGGTTGTCTCTGGCCGCCTGCAGGTCTCGCTCCAGACGTTTCTTCTCGGACTCCAGCTTCTGGGCGTCGTTGGGCTGCAGCCGCTGGCGAGGGCGGACGTACTGCAGCTCCTTCAGCAGCTCCTCCTTCTCGTTTATGAGGATCAGACGATCCCGCTCGGGGTCCAGCAGCCCCGGCCACGCCTCGCTGTCCAGTTTGGCGATCTGCACCTCGATGGTGGCGATCCTGCAGAGGAGGGGGGCGGGGACAGAGCGAGGGAGTGAATGTGACGGACAGAAACACACAGGCGGTCCACGGTCGGGGCAAAGGTCAACGTCACTACCTTCTCTTGGCCTCCTCGTACTTCAGACTCAGACGAACCTTCTCCGCCAGTTTGTTGGTGCTGGTGATGAACTGAAACAACATTATCAGGTCAGAGTTAATGAATCAGGTCACTGTGAATTCTGAGGAGTCGGACTTCTGACAGGACGTCAGCTCCGAGGAGAAACTGTCCCTGGATTTAAACGTTTTGCTGCGTGAATGTTCCTGACGCTCCTCACTCACCTCGGCAGGGATGTCGGTCTGCGAGCCGGCGTCCGAGTAGAGCCGGGGGATGGACAGCTCCGAGTTGGCCAGCGAGGGGCTGCTGCCCCACAGGTCCTGCTGCGAGCCCGAGTCCAGCTGGAAACCGTCTTTCAGCACCGCCAGTTTCTGGATGAACACAAACAGAGAAGAGAAGACGACACGAGTCACCGGAGGGACCAGCGAGAAGCTTCTACGTGGTTTTGAGGTCACTCACAGCTGCTGGGGTCAAAGGTTTCCCCTGAGAGAGTGAGTGACAGCGATGCAGCAGCCGCAGTGACACTTTCATCTTTACGACCGTGATGAATCTTATCGACTCTGCGGCTCTGGTTTTCACACGCGACGGAAAAATAACCAATAACCAAATAATCACCTCTGAGATAAAACAGTGGTGATGCAGACCTCTCCCTCCCTCTCCTTTCTTTCTGTGCCCGCATAAAAATGAAAGACGTCATTACCCATAAATCCTATGGTGCGTGTTCCTCTGACCGACAGAGAAACGTCTGCACATCTGAGGCAGTTTTGTCTCAGTGATCAGCGACGTGACGTTGTGTCCAGTCAAAGTGTTTACAGCTCGGACTGAACAGAAAAGACTGAAACTATCAAAGTGATGAGGAACAAAACCTCTGGAGATCTGATCAGGACTAATTCGCAAATCTTAGATGACCGTTGTTGGCCAGTGGTATGTGGACTAAGAACAATGGTTTATTAATTTATTGGATAAAATAATAAACGTATTAAACCGAAAAACAAACTGGTTCCATGTTGGAGAAAAAAGGAAAAACCTGTGAGTTTCAACAGATAAAAAGACTCTCACATTATAGACGAACACAGACATGAACAGACTCACACTGAGCTGTCGGCTGCAGATGGTTCAGGGGAGACGGGGGGAGGGAGGGGAGGGCACAGAGCATATTATGTTTTATTAAACTCTCTCTCCTCTTCCTCTGCAGGTTTTCTGATGACACCTAGATTTAGATTTAAAATCCTGGAGGTTGTACGAAGGTGTATTTTAAACTAGTGTCTTAGATTGTGACAGAATCTATTTCTGTTATTAAATATGATCTGTTGAACAGACGTGTTGCAACTGTTTGTTTATAAAAAATGTCTTGCATGAAATAAAATATAAAGTTTAACCTGGAGAAGTCATAATAATATATAATAATCATCCAGAAACAATAATCAGCTGCTTGTCAGTTGTTGAGTCAGACAACTATTTCCCCAAAGAGCAGGTGACAGCAAACCTTACGTTTGCTATTTGAAAACATTAACTATATGTAAAAAAACTGGAGTGAAGATTATAAAACAATTACATCCCATTTGAACCTCCAGGTTGGGATCGTTCTGTTTCCTGTACCTGCATCAGTTCCTGCTTCTCCTTCTCCCCTGAGCTGATGGCGTCTCGGATGGAGCGGACCTCACTCAGGATGACCTGCGCCTCCTGCAGCTTGTAGCCGTACGAGCTGTTCGACACCTTCAGGTCGATCCTGGAGGAGGTGGAGAGGTAGAGAGAGAGAGAGAGAGGCGGGGAAATCTGATCAGAAATGTTCTCACACCGTAGTTTCAGGGATGTGTCGGAATAATCAGGGGTAAAAAAACAAAGTTCCTGACTTGGAACGGCCCCCATCAAGTCGGAGCTACGACTGTTGACGTCACATACACAGAAACATGGCATCAAAAATGAATGTGAGAAACTTTTGATACTGCCAAGATTTAATTTGTATTATGATATGAGGTTCAGGTGGAGCGAGCAAGATCAGATAGAATAGTTATTTATTGGAAGTAAAACTGAAAACATGTCAGATAAGAAAATTATTGGAACTGGAAACGAGGAGCAAGTGAATGCAGCATAAATCATAAAATAATGGTTTGTTTCAGTCTGTGCAGAAGTTTCTGTTGCTCAGATGTTTGAGTGTGAATAAATAAAAACAACACGAGACACGTCAGGTGAAACGAGCGTCTTAGATTGGACGTCTCCTTCAGGTGGAAGGGAAACGAGTTCGAGGACACGAGCAAATGTTTGTTCAGCTCGTAACTTCCAGCCAACACATCAGATCCTGCTTCAGGCTGCCAGAGGACCGACGGGAGGGAAAACTACCGACAGGCAGATATTTAAACTTGGTCATCAGCAAGTCATGCATGAATCTGAATAACAGGTCCGTCCACATTCTTTTGAGAGGGAGAGGAGGGGGAAGAAGGGAGGAAGGGAGGGAGGGAGAGAGAGAATGAGGAAGAGAGGGAGGTAGAGAGAGAGGGAGAGGAAGGGGAGGGAGGATCTGAGGGAGGAGGATGTGAGGGAGGGAGGGTGGAAGAGAGGAGTAGAGAGAGAGGGAGAGGAAGAGACATGGAGAGGGAGGGAGGGAGGGAGAGAGAATGAGGAAGAGAGGGAGGTAGAGAGAGAGAGAGAGGAAGGGAGGTAGAGAGAGAATGAGGAAGAGAGGGAGGTAGAGGATGGAGGGGGAAGGAGGGAGGGAGGGAGAGAGAGAGAGAGAGGGAGAGGAAGGGGAGGGAGGAAGTGACAGAGAGAGAGGGAGGGAGAGAGGAAGAGAGAGATGAGAGGGAGGTAGAGAGAGGAGGGGGGAGAGAGAGAAATGAGAACATTGTGCCATTTTAAATTAGAGAACAGGTTTTTTTATGTTCTCAAAGCTGAATCTGACCTTTGACCTCAAACTCGACCACAGATTAGTGTCTTTATTGATACTTGTGTAATAATCAGAACCATAAACATCAGACGGGATCAGGCAGCATATCAAGGGGCGTCCACATACTTTTGGCCATACAGTCAGTTTCTTATCAGGAGCCGAGTTTGTGTGTGTCGGTGTGTCTGTGTGTGTGTGTGTCTGTCTGTCTGTCTGTCTGTCTGTCTGTGTGTCTGTGTGTGTGTGTGTGTGTGTGTGTGTGTGTGTGTGTGTGTGTGTGTGTGTGTGTGTTTGTGCGCGCGCGTCTGCATTCCATCACTTCTCCTGCTCACACACCGATTGGCTGCCAGACGCCGACTGTAACAGGAGAGCAAAGAGGTGCAGGAATGTGGTCCGACCGCTCTGCCACAGCTCCTCTTTTAATCCTCCTCACACTCTCGCCGGGGGCAGAACAAACACTCCGGACATTCCTGCTCAGCTCCACTCGGTCCAGCGGGTCGGGTCGGGCAGCTCGTCACCGAGCGAGGCCTCCACCTGAGACACCACCGAGCCCCGAGGTGTGGACGAGACGCGCCGCGGGTCAGGTGACCTGGGTGTTTCCTCTCACGTCCACATGCCTTAGCCGCTGCCGCTCCGCCGTCGCTCGGTTTATGGACGTGTTAGTGTTTAATGATCTAATGGAATGTGTGATAATGCCGAAGCAATAACGGAGGCGATAAGCCGGCGTTTACAGCGCACGCAGGTTCCCAGGTCAACATGTCGGCTTCTGACCACATGACGATGAACTGGGCAAATTCCAACGATGAAGACTTTAACTCTATCTCTACTGTACAACGTTATTCCCACGAGGTCACAGCGATCATGTCACAGATATTAAAAAACAATGATTTGGTCTTAAAGAAAAGTTTGTCTTGTTCAGAAATGAACTGGTGTTTGTGGTTCGTTGACTTTTCTTATCAACATTTTTCATTTTGAATAAACACAAAGCACTAATGGGTTTGTTTTATATCTCACCACATATACAAATAGGAGAAAAATAAATCATTCACAATCCTGCACGTGACGTCAGTTCTGCCACCTCACATCAGTCTGTACACGTCTACTGTACCCGTTAGCGTGAGGACGTGTGTCGTGTTAGCGTGAGAAAGTGTTAGCATGAGGACGTATTAGCATGAGGATGTGTGTCGTGTCAGCATGAGGATGTGTCGTGTCAGCGTGAGGACGTGTCGTGTCAGCGTGAGGACGTGTGTCGTGTCAGCATGAGGATGTGTCGTGTCAGCGTGAGGACGTGTCGTGTCAGCGTGAGGACGTGTGTCGTGTCAGCGTGAGGACGTGTGTCGTGTCAGAGTGAGGACGTGTGTCGTGTCAGAGTGAGGACGTGTGTCGTGTTAGCGTGAGGACATGTAAGCGTGAGGACATGTTAGCGTGAGGATGTGTGTCATGTTAGCATGAGGATGTGTGTCGTGTCAGCGGTAGGACGAGTGTCGTGTCAGCGTGAGGACGTGTGTCGTGTCAGCGTGAGGACGAGTGTCATGTCAGCATGAGGACGAGTGTCGTGTCAGCGTGAGGACGTGTGTCGTGTCAGCGTGAGGACGTGTGTCGTGTCAGAGTGAGGATGTGTGTCGTGTTAGCGTGAGGACATGTTAGCGTGAGGATGTGTGTCGTGTCAGCGTGAGGACGAGTGTCGTGTCAGCGTGAGGACGTGTGTCGTGTTTGCGTGAGGACATGTTAGCGTGAGGACATGTGTCGTTTTAGCGTGAGGATGTGTGTCATGTTAGCATGAGGATGTGTGTCATGTTAGCATGAGGATGTGTGTCGTGTTAGCATGAGGATGTGTGTCATGTTAGCATGAGGATGTGTGTCATGTTAGCATGAGGATGTGTGTCGTGTTAGCATGAGGATGTGTGTCATGTTAGCATGAGGATGTGTGTCATGTTAGCATGAGGATGTGTGTCATGTTAGCATGAGGACATGTGTCGTTTTAGCGTGAGGACATGTTAACGTGTTAGCATTAGGACATGAGGATGCAGGCCTTACTCTCTGAGCGTCTCGAAGCCTTGTTCCTTGAACTGCAGCTCCTGCTTCATACAGGCCAGGTCTCGCTTCAGCTTGTTCACCTGAGACACGGAGGCGAGAGGAGGAAGAGAAACTGTCAGGCAGTGAAATACTTCAAACTGGAATCAAACTGTTGCTGAATGTTGATCAGGGATCAGTTGTCAGGAGGAGAAGCTCTTACCCGACTTTTAGCCGTGGATATCTCTGCTTTCAGGATGTCGGGGTCGTACTTGCTGGACGACGAGGATCGAGAATTCACTGCAGGAAAAGGAAAGAGGTTTTTTTAACTGCCCCTGATATTATTTTCCCCTCTGGCTGTTTCGTGGTCTCGCCGCCGGTCGACTCACAGCTGGTCTGTGACGTAGACTTGTCCCGCCAGGCGTCGTGGAGCTGCAGGTACTCCTGCTGCGCCAGCCGCAGCCGCTGCTCCTTCACCTGGTAGATCTCCTTCTGGGCGCTGAGGGCGTCCCGGGCCACGGCCAGGTAGTCCCGCAGCATGGCCTCCTGCTCCCGCTGCCACTGGGCCCGCGGGTCCTCCAGCTGGGTGCTCTCTGAGGGAAGAGACGGGAAGAGACGGGAGTGTGTGGAGGAGGAGGAGGTCAGTGTTTGAGCAGGACGTGATGAGAGCAGATGAACGTGTAACGAGATTAAAATCATATCTGCAGATGTGAACTCACTGCTGTTGTGGTCGACATAGTAAGATCCCACCACGGGGTCGTACGCCTCCTCCCAGCCGATCGGCAGCTCGTCGCCGATACAGTCGGCGAACGTCAGAGGCTTCGTCTGCCTGAAGGAAACAAAGTGACAGAGATGGATTCAGGAACATGAACAGTAAAACAAACCACGATCAACGGTCACAAGCGCTATTATTCAGCATTAACTAGAGTCAGGTCGATTCAAAGTCTCAGGACTCGGTCCCGTCAAAACAGAATGTGGACATCGTGGTTGATTCTGCGTTGGCGGCGGAGTCGCTGTGAGGCCGAGGGGTTGCCCCGGCAACCTCCAGGCGATGCATCAGTGCTGCCTGTGGAATGTCACGGGCCGGTTTCCTCCTATTGTGACCGACCACAGGGACCAACACCCCCCCCACACGCACACGCACACACACACACACACACACACACACACACACACACACACACACACTAATGTCTGTTGTGTAAAGAGATAAAATGAATGTTGATATTAATAAATTATTAATGCTGAAACAAAAAGCTTTTTAATTTGCTTCATCTTCCCCCTTTTTTTTTGTTCTGCACCAAAGCAAAATTCTAAAAAATATAAAGATATAAGTCAGAAGTTGATAAATAAAAACAATTCTGATTCTGATTCACACCAACGGGAACATTTCTGGAACATTGTATGTGTTTGTTGACGTCCGATCGCTCAATGTGAATCTTCCAGAGATTTTTAGAGCTAACGATTATCTTCATAAATCGATTAATCTGTAGATTACTTTCTGTATTAATCTTTGAGTTGTTTGGTTCATAAAATGGTGAAAAATGTTGATCATGTTTCCCCAAAACTTCAACATGATGTTTTGTTTTGTCCTCACACCAAAGATCTTCAGTTCACTGTCACAGAGGAGCAGAGAAACCAGAACATATTCATATTTAAGAAGCTGAAATCAAAGAATTTTTTTCTCCATAAAAACTACTTGAAACGATTAATTTAATAGTCAATAACTAATCGATTAACTGTTGCAGCTCTAGAGATTTCCAGTCGGGATATCTTCCAGATATTTAACTCGAGGGGCCTGACAAGGAAAAGCTCCAGAATACAGCAACATTCACACATTCAGCCGCTCTGGAAAACGTCTGGACCTCAGTGCCAGTGTGATGCAGCTCCTCATTCCCGTCGCGTGTGATGGACTAACAGACACACATGTCCGGAGAAGCTTCAGGATCACCAGGATGAGATCCGGAGACAAACAGTAGAAAGTGAGACTCTGCTGCAGCAGCAGCCTGATGAATAATGAAAGGGGCCCGGACACGATCCCCTCGGCTCCGCGCTAAATTTAGCTCCGGAGGACGAGAGGAGAGTTTCTGCCAAACGCTGATCCCAGAGAGAGAAACAACAACGAGCCGGCTGGTTGGCTGGTTGGCTCGGCGTTCTGCATCCCATTATTTGATTCCTCTCTCTCCTCGCTGACCGCGGCCCGGCAGCGTTTCCCTCGGCAACTGCAGGAGGCAGGTCGTGTGATGTCACAGGTGTCATTCAATCTAATGATTATTGTCATTCAATCTAATGATTATTGTTATTCAATCTAATGATTATTGTTCTTCAATCTAATGATTAAAGGATTCCTCTTTAAAAGGTCAAAGTTTACACAGCTTATTTTTTTATTCAGTCTAATTTTTCTCTCATTGTTTTCGATGAGAGTGACGTTTTTGTGTTTTTACGTTTCATGATTTGGGACTTTTTGATTTTGCAAAAAACTCCACCAGTGAACTTGGTGGAACATGGAGCAGGAGAGAATCCATGACGACACGCTGGGTCCGGATCTGGAGTCTGGGATGTTCAATAACGTTCTGTAACATTGTGAGATAGAAGGAGTTTGTTTGACAGATTTCACAGTGGAATTATTGCTGAACTTTTACTGAGCGCGTTTATGAGAGAACACAAATGTTGCTCAGGATATTTCCCGGAACTTCTCCTGCTGCCCAGTAAAGAGTTTGAGTGAGGAAACGTCGACACACTCCCACGGAGCGAGTGGACGACGCGTTGATGACTGAGAATTAAAAACTCATCATCACGTCCTGCTGCTCGACACAACGTTCCAGAACGTTCCTGTTGTGTGAACGCGTCTGATATGTGAACAGCAGAAAATGTCGGGATATTTTTCGGGGTTCATGTCTGAAAAACAGCTTTTAGTTTAGTTGAGTTTTGGATGTATATGTGTATAGTGTGGATCTTTATCCTTGTTCTGTGTGTGTCGCTGGGTGAGTTATGTTTCAGACTGAGGTGCTTTAGTGTCACATGATGCTCTGCATGTTTTTTAAGAAGCTTATCTGAGACTAAAACTCTGCGAGGGCAAGAAAAAAAAACCTGCTGAATTCTTCTGACTTTTTTGCTTCAAAGTGGTGAGAAAAAAACACTGATTTGCAGGATTTTGATTCAGTTTTTTTCTTCACGTGATTCACCTGCGCAGGATCACACTCGGAGGTAAAACATCCGAGCGCAGAGCAAACACTCCGGGAGGCAACGCTGCATCGCTGAGTGCTGAGTCACAGATACTGTACATTCCTCCTGTGGAGTCACGAGCGTTCAGACGGAATCTAACAGCCGAGCAAAGTCCAACAGTAAAGACCACGGACGACACGCAGCAAACGCTTGACCAGAAAGAAAAGGTGAATTCATCATAAAATAAATCATGTTCCTCAGAGCGTCTGAAGAGAACATTCCTGTCCCCTGACGTCACGGTGGATGACGGTGTTGTTACCTGACATGTCTGTGAAAGGCTCATTTCATCAAATATCATAATTACAGATATATCTGTTCAACATTTAACAGGAATCTGTTAAATCTGCAGAGAATATTTTTTTCAAACTCTGCTCTCGTCAGGTTCCTGTGATGTTGTTGTTGTTGGTGATTTATTAAAACATCTTCACTCGGGCGGCTGAGCCTTGAGCTGCACTTTGACCTCTGCACCTTGGCAGGAGCTGAAAGAGTTCTGATGAATCCAGGCCTTTGGCCGGAGAGTGAGTGAGTGTGTGTGTGTGTGTGTGTGTGTGTGTGTGTGTGTGTGTGTGTGTGTGCGTGCGTGCGTGCGTGTGTGTGTGTGTGTGTGTGTGTGTGTGTGTGTGTGTGTCAGGAATGTGTTGTGTGTTTTTCTGGTGAAGGCTTCACTCCACTAGGTGTCTCAGTGTAAAACAACACAAGGAGTTTTGCTCCTTCAATCCAGAGGCCGTATTCACAGAGACCACGTATATAAAGACGATCACTGACTGTATATAAAGACGATCACTGACTGTATATAAAGACGATCACTGACTGTATATAAAGACGATCACCGACTGTATATAAAGACGATCACTGACTGTATATAAAGACGATCACCGACTGTATATAAGACGATAACTGACTGTATATAAAGACGATCACCAACTGTATATAAAGAAGATAACTGACTGTATATAAAGACGATCACCGACTGTATATAAAGACGATCACCGACTGTATATAAAGAAGATCACTGACTGTATATAAAGACGATCACTGACTGTATATAAAGACGATCAGTGACTGTATATAAAGACGATAACTGACTGTATATAAAGACGATCACTGACTGTATATAAAGACGATCACTGACTGTATATAAAGACGATCACTGACTGTATATAAAGACGATCACCGACTGTATATAAAGACGATCACTGACTGTATATAAAGACGATCACTGACTGAATATAAAGACGATCACCGACTGTATATAAAGACGATCACCGACTGTATATAAAGACGATAACTGACTGTATATAAAGACGATCAGTGACTGTATATAAAGACGATCACCGACTGTATATAAAGACGATAACTGACTGTATATAAAGACGATCACTGACTGTGTATAAAGACGATCACCGACTGTATATAAAGACGATCAGTGACTGTATATAAAGACGATCACTGACTGTATATAAAGACGATAACTGACTGTATATAAAGACGATCACTGACTGTATATAAAGACGATCACTGACTGTATATAAAGACGATCAGTGACTGTATATAAAGACAGAGACTGTATATAAAGACGATCACTGACTGTATATAAAGACGATCAGTGACTGTATATAAAGACGATCACTGACTGTATATAAAGATGATCAGTGACTGTATATAAAGACGATTCCCTCTGAGAACAACATTTAAAAATATTTAAGAATATATTAATTTTTCTTGTGATCGTGGAACTTAGTTTTTCTAAGATGCTCCAGATCTTTAGCTGGTGACTGATGAGTCGAGAAGAGACGGAGCCTGAATCTTGTTCTGTTCTTCCTGCTCATCGACATTCCTCGAATTAGGAATCAGGTCTGCAGGTGTCAGTTTCCTCTCTTACCCCCCCCCCCCCCATCATTGTAATTGGCTCAGAGTTCCCAGCATGCAGCGCTGCACAGCCCCACTTGTACATTCTCACCCAGACTCGTTTTTCATCTTCACCAGTTACTGAAGTCTCCAAATCCTTTTACTGGATTATATCTGGAATTATGAGGCTCAGGCCTTGTTTCTTTTCTAATAGAGTGAGTTATATACAGTCAGTGATGGTCTTTATATACAGTCAGCGATCGTATATATACAGTCAGTGATCTTCTTTATATACAGTCGCTGATCTTCTTTATATACAATCAGTGATCGTCTTTATATACAGTCAGTGATCGTATATATACAGTCAGTGATCGTATATATACAGTCAGTGATCTTCTTTATATACAGTCGCTGATTGTCTTTATATACAGTCGCTGATCTTCTTTATATACAATCAGTGATCGTCTTCATATACAGTCAGTGATCGTCTTTATATACAGTCAGTGATCGTCTTTATATACAGTCGCTGATCTTCTTTATATACAATCAGGGATCGTCTTCATATACAGTCACCGATCGTCTTTATATACAGTCAGTGATCGTCTTCATATACAGTCAGTGATCGTCTTTATATACAGTCACTGATCGTCTTTATATACAGTCAGCGATCGTCCTGATCGTCTTTATATACAGTCACTGATCATCTTTATATACAGTCACTGATCGTCTTTATATACAGTCTCTGATCGTCTTTATATACAGTCACTGATCGTCTTCATATACAGTCAGTGATCGTCTTTATATACAGTCAGTGATCGTCTTTATATACAGTCAGTGATCGTCTTTATATACAGTCACCGATCGTCCTGATCGTCTTTATATACAGTCTCTGATCGTATTTATATAGCAAGGCAAATTAATATTTTAATTTTCCCGTAAAGTTTTATATTAGGTAGAAATTTGTCAAACGTGAACGCGGACACCGATTTTTATCATTTTGTGATATTACGATAGAGACAATAACTGCCTTTTATTAATAATATTTAAACATGGCTGACTCCTTGTTCCCTCATGTTGAGCACAGGAGCATGTCAGAGGTCAGAGGTCAGAGGTCAGAGGTCAGCGGCCCTACCTGTCTCTGGGGTCGATCCAGCTCGTGCACTGGTTGATGTGGTCCACGTAGTAGACTTTGCCGTCGAAGTCCGTGGCCTCCTCCCAACCGTCGGGCAGCGGCAACTCCTTCCTGGGCATGTCAGGCCAGTCTCCATGTACCGGATCATATCAACTTCACCATCTCCATCATCTCCATCATCATCATCTCCATCACCATCATCTTCATCAGTTAGTCCCAAAGCTCCGGCTCCGTTGCGGTTTGGATCAGGCAACAATAAGAATAAGAAGAATCCATAATAATCCTCAGGTCCGGCGGGTTGAGGGGAGCAGCTCGACCCCGCGGGCTGCACTTGTTCCCCGGCTCATCTCTGTCACTGCGTCCGGCCGCTAAACCTCCAGCTCCCGCTGCTCGTCGTCGTGCTCCTCCTCCGGTCTGCGCATGTTTCTGAAGCTTCTCGTTTCACGCCTCCGGAGTGGAACTTGTTCCTCGGCGGTGAACTGTCGCCGGTGGTCGGTCCCGCAGCGGGACGCTGCCGCTGCCGCGGTTCTGCGGTCGGCGGCTTCAGCGTCAACACAAGCGGCAGCCGTGCGGACAGACCTCCGGGTCCGGCGGCGGTGGCTCGTCCCCGGGCTGGAGCTCCAGCGGGGTGTTAGAGTCGCCCTCCTCCCAGCGGGCTCGGTCCTCGCCGACAGGCCACCACCATGTTTAGCAGCGGTGCCCGATGCTAACACCGCCCGCCGCGGGGCAGCGAACTCTCTGTCTCAGCGCCGCCGACCAGACGGAAGTAACGAGCGGCTGCCGCGGCCGTTCAGATCCGGTGGAGTCCGCGCGGACCTCGTCTGTTACCTGGTGAGTCGGTCCGTCTTCACACCGGACGGAGGGAAGCGGAGCGACGGCGGTAAAACTCTTCCCTCGGTCCCGGTGACTTCGGCCGGTCGAGCGCCGTCAAGCTACATTCTATCCAACCAGCGGCAGCTTCCGGTCGCCGTGTTCAACAAAATAAAACGTTTGTTGTCAAGTTCACCTCGCAAAATAAAACTTCCGGTCGGAAAATGTAACGTTAAGAATGATAAAGTTATTATTTTAGACTTTGACTGATATCGACACAAGAAATGTAATATATTTGTTTTAATGACTGGTACACTCATTTGTAATCTGTCTTAATATAATCCTGCATCACAAAATAATTATATTATTATATATTATTATAACTGTTATTAAATATTATCACCAATAATCACAATATATTATCTGTACAGTACTTTTCACAACATAATAATATTATTAATACAACTAATTATAGCATTTTTATAGAATTATATTTTTCCCCGTTTACATTAATTATGAATGTGGTTTAAAAAGATATATTATGTACACAAACACACACAGATGATACAAATATGCATCACTTTACATTCACATGACATGAAGTTAAATACAAAATGATGTGGAAACCGGACGTGTACACATATATATCTATACAAACTAGTTGTATTATTTAATATATTTTTTTAACAGCCAGTTTATTCTTCATTAAACTAGCATACATATTTATCTTCTTTACTTTTTAAAAAAAAATTCTCTGTTGCGATAGTGAAATTATTGTGTCAGTCTGTGACACTTTGAGTCTTTCCATAAATGTTTTTGTATTTTGAATATCAAAAGAATATTGTGAGTGTTTGACAGTGAAACTTTACAGCTCACAGCGCCCTCTGGAGGTGAGTGACGGGAGCTGACCCCAGGTCTCATTATCTCTCGGATCTGAGGCGAAACGGAAACTTCTGATTATAAAAACATGTTGATTAAGATGTCAAATTTAAATAAAATCTAACAATGTCTCTCTATATATGAACATGTGACTGCATACGGGCCCCACAGAGCTGCTCCTGATCAAACTCTGGTCTGTAACTGATGTGGCTCATATCACATGTTTACTTTTCTTATGGATTATATACGACACCATCGTTCACCTGAACAATCATCTGCTAAATATAAAGAATAATGAACAGTGAGAGTCTGCAGTGACCTGTAGGTGGAGCTCTTCTCCTTCAGCAGCTGCTCATGATGGAAACTGATCAGCTGCTTCTCCAGACTCTCATGAAGAAAACAAACTCGACCTCTGGATGTGACCTTGACGTGACCTTTAATTCAGTCTCATTAATTACCATTAATGAAATCATCATCATCATTCATAACTTTTGTTCAACACCAACACCAATATATATTAATAGATAGAAAATGACCCAATAATTAAGATATGATATTCATGTGTATAGCAGAAAATTTAGATCTATATTAAAAATACAAGCCTGAATATAAATATAAATACATTATACAATAATGAAATATTGCACAGATTTAATGAGTATTGCTCTTTCTATTTAATAATGAAATTATAAGTTATAAGTTATAGTATATAAGTTATAATTATAACTTAATTCTAAGATATTATTACACAACATTAATATGCGACATAAATTAGTATGAATCTAGTCATATAATCATAATAAGTTTAAGCTAGTAATTAATAAACAATGTAACAAGTGATGTCACATTTACAGAATTAACTTTTTTATATGTTAAAGTAAAGTCAAATGCAAAAGTTTATAGTTTATCTTTAAAGATGATTGAAACAGTTCATCGATTGTGAATATAAGTATTCTTCTGCCAATCGATTAATCGATTCATTGTTGCAGCTTCAGTTGCGAAAGAGCCAGAAGTGAAGTTTACAAGCAGCACCTGAACGCAGCATCTTTTTCTTTTTTCCTTCCTTGTGTCTGAAACGAAAACAAGCGACTCGCTCGGTCTCATGTGAGTCCGGAGGAGGCAGGAGGACCAGCACCGACGACCCCCGACGGTCCTCTCCTCTCCCCTCGGGTGGTCTCTCTCCTCCGGTCCTCTCCTCTCCGGTCCTCTCCTCCTCTCCGGTCCTCTCCTCCTCTCCGGTCCCCTCCGGTCCTCTCCCCTCAGGTGGTCTCTCTCCTCCGGTCCTCTCCTCTCCAGTCCTCTCCTCCCCTCAGGTGGTCTCTCTCCTCCGGTCCTCTCCGGTCCTCTCTCCTCTCCGGTCCCCTCAGGTGGTCTCTCTCCTCCGGTCCCCTCCGGTCCTCTCCTCCCTCCGGTCCTCTCCTCCTCTCCGGTCCCCTCCGGTCCTCTCCTCTCCTCCTCTCCGGTCCCCTCCGGTCCTCTCCTCCTCTCCGGTCCTCACATGGTTCTCCTCCGGCACATCTCCATCGCGCTGACCGCCGCGGTGGCCGCGCTCGGCTCCGCGCTCTTCATCGCCCTCAACTACTTCTACCGGCGGCGGATATGGTCTCCACAGGCGGAGTACCGCACCATCACCGAGGTGCGACACTGTCCGTCATTTATTAATGTTATGATGAGGTGATGAAGATGATGTGATGTTGAATGAGAGTGACAGAGGTGATGAAGATTATGTGATGATGAATGAGAGTGACAGAGGTGATGAAGATGATGTGATGATGAATGAGAGTGACAGAGGTGATGAAGATGATGTGATGATGAATGAGAGTGACAGAGGTGATGAAGATGATGTGATGATGAATGAGAGTGACAGAAGTGATGAAGATGGTTTTGATGACGTGGAAGCAGAATATCATATTTTTAGAAAAGCAGATGTGAATGGAGAGAATGAATATGAGGATGATGATGATGATGATGAAGAATGAGAGAATGAATATGAGGATGATAATGATGATGATGAAGAATGAGAGAATGTATATGAGGATGATGATGATGATGATGAAGAATGAGAGAATGAATATGAGGATGATGATGATGATGATGAAGAATGACGTGTTAATGGATTCATATTCCCAACAGAGCTGTTGGAACCGACAGTCCTGAAAATACAATCAAACCTTTTAGCAAACCTCAAACGCTCATAGATATTAGTCCACTAAATGTGCCCCATTGTTTTCATCAAGATCCATGAATTATTAATTATGATTTAAGCAAATTAGTGTTAATTACTCTCTGGGAAATCTGTGGGGGGGAAGAACCCTCCATATCTCACAACTGTAAAGTAAGAAAGATAAAAAGACGGAAAATGATCCAGATCCAGAACAAACATACGCCAATAATCTCACTCAGTGTCCGACCGTCTTCTTCCCTCCACCGCAGGAGGAGGAGGAGCGCGGGAGGCGGCAGGTCCTGGTCCTCGGTCTGGACGGCGCCGGGAAGAGCAGCATGCTGCGGGGTTTGACCCCCGGCGAGCCGGCGGCTAAGAGAGGGGGGCGCTGCCGTCCGACCCGCGGCTTCAACTTCATGAGCCTGAACGCCCCCGCCTGTCAGCTGGACTTCCTGGAGAGTAAGACTAACACTGACGCCTCTGTTCACTACAGTTTGGGCATTTCTTTAATTAAACGTACATGCGAACAACCAAACCTCCACAAAGACCCGTAAAGGTTTGACAAACCAGATTCTCTTTCAAGAAAAGTTTGATTGACTGAAGTGCAGATTGTAGACAGTGACTGAAAATGGCCTAGGAACTAGATTTTCGTTAAACCTTTCTAAAGGGTCCGTCCCATTTCCCCCCACTTGGCCCCAACCCTCCCTTTTGGGCGTTCCCATGTAGGGGAGGTGTCAGATCAAGGCGTAGACGTTACCCCTTCATACAACTACCAACAGCCCTTCAAACGTAGGGTGGTCAGCTGCTGCCTTCAGGTGGAGTGGAAGAACGGAAGGGTCGGGCCAAGTAGGACGGACCCTGTGACATGAATATGCTGATGACCAGGATGTAGAGCTGCACAGCTCGAAGGATGCAGCTCTACCTCCTGTGAACAACCCTCCTTAGACCTGGAAGGCCGAACCGAGAGAGGCCGTCTGGTCTGTGGAGGATTTCCAGGAACATCCCACGGTGAACCAGGTGGTGAGAACATGTTGTGCACATGGCGCAGACTAATCCATGAGCTACGGTCAACTGCTGCTGTTTGTGTGTTTTATTGTGAGCAGGATACTTGTTGTTCCCCGAGTTGCCTCCCAGCAGGAAACTCCCAGACGCTGGTATATCACCATCCTCGGGAGGAACGCTGCCTGAAGCACAAACGCTTCATTTGCTGATGTTCTGTAAACCTGGAACTGTCAGAAAGTGACTCAGTAGAACACCAACCTCCGACCACGGCCGACGGTCCGGCCGCAGTGTGAAACCACATCTAAATCTGCTAGATCCGCATTTTTATTTGGATCCGCACCAAATCTCACACATTCACAGATATCTGTCCTGATCTTGAAGGTTTATTCATCAAGTTCCGTGAACGTTTCCCTGCAGGGAAATCTGTGAAAATGTAAGAACAACTGCAATGTTAGATATTGTGATAAGAAATTCCTGGATCCACCTGAAAATGTTATGGATTCTGTCTTGATCCGTGTGTCGACCTTTCACGAAGTTTCATGGAAATCTGTTCGGTAGATTTTGCGTAATCCTGCTGAAAAACATAAAAACAAACCGACTGAATTGTCCCGTTAAAGACTTTGTCCCGTTCAAATGACCGACCGGAAGAATCTCAGTGGACCGAGGATCGAGTCTCCGACTGATGATCTCTGTCTTGAACCATTGACGTCTTCACCACATTCCATGAAAATCCATAAAATCCTGTCAAAGTATTTCACTGGACTCTGGATTGTGTCCACAAGACCTCTCCAACATTCGTCTGTTACCTTCCACTTTCTCCAACAAGCCGCTAGCAGGTTGTGCTAACTGGGGCTAAAGCTAGCGTCCAACTTCCTCGCTCACTTCCTGTCGAGCTCCTCTCCTCCTTCACCCGTCGCGATACGAAGAGCGACTCGAGTCTCGGAGCTCACACCCCCATCGGATACGTCAGGTCGTCTGGCGACTGGCTGTCACGGCAACGCGTCGTGAAAATGTCGCTCATGTTCAAATGGTTCGTCTCGAGCGAGTGATGACTTAGTATGTAATTCACTCGCACGAATAATATGTGTTTTTTGTGAACGTGTACGAGAAACTATAAGATATTCGTTTACTCAAATCCAAACCAAACGCAGAGGCCGACAGCTCCAGTTGAAACTGTCTCATATTAAAAAAACACACTATAAATCCTCCACATGATCTTCGCCTGAACACCACGGCTAAAAATATCTTTAACGACTTCGCTTTTCATTCATCCAGTCGGAGTTCGAGGCTCTGAACTGCAGTCGGCCTCAGAACGAGTCTCTGCGGATTCATCCAGAGCAACTGATTTATTCATGATCTGAACACAGAAGTCTCATCGCCGCCCTCAGTCAGAACAGGTGAGGAACGTTCGTGTCTCTTCCTCGGTCCAGAGAGAATCCAGCTGAAAGTCTTTACACTTCACAGGAGAGAAAACAGTGAATCACATGATCCACAGATGGAAAACAAGCAATTTGAACTCCTGTCAAAGAATTTGACAAAATCACACATCACAGCATGGATACAGGTTGATGTGCTGCATTCAAAGTGCTGCTGGAAAACTGGGACATTTGGACTTTTAGTGAATTTGCGTTTAATTCCAAAGCGGGAAAGAAGATTTTCTAAACTGACAGAACAGTTCGTCAATTGCTCGATTACAACACATACATGAACTGACTATAGACTATTTCTTGGAGTATCGAACATGTTGAGAACAATATAAAAGTATGAATATATTAAATACACAGCTCACTGTGGGATAAAGGAAACTATCCATCGGACACGTATCTCGGGATTCGCTGTAATTTGTTTTAACAATTACATAACGTAGAACTTTGCCAGAAAAACTCGACTCAAAGCAGCAGCTTGTGTGTCTCCAACTACAGTTTACAGTTCATCCTGATCCTCTCCATCTTTAATGGATTCTTCTCTGGGTCGTTCCGCACCGCCCCTCAAAATTTCATGGAAGTCGGTTCTGTAGTTTTCGAGTGATCCTGCTGACAAACACCACCGGGAACGACTCTGTAAAGTTCTCATTTACCTCAGTGAAGTCGTTTTGTCTTCAGGACTTTAACGTCTCTGTGCCACACACACACACACACACACACACTGTGACTCAGTGTGTGAGATGAGGCGTCCTGTAGAGCAGCAGGACGAGGGGCCCGCTGTGACCCCTCAGCGGCGGGTCCGGCCTCTGTACCAACGCCACGTAAATACGCGTTTAGCGCCACATCACATCAGACGCAGCGACATCACCTCCCAGTTTCCTAGCAACATTCTCCATGAGCTCCGGCACTAATGAATTCTCGCTGCGCTGAGCTGAGTTGGGCGGCGGAGCGGACCTGAAGTCCAACCTGAAGGTCAGATCCTCTGCACCGCTGCATTGTGGGATGTGAAACCTCTCGGTTACTAGGAAACGTTCCCTTTCTCTGCAGCTGGTGACTGTTTGGTTCTGAGTCGATCTGTAGCTGGTTGGAACACGACTCGAACTCCTCCGACAACCAGCAGCTCTCACACCGACTCCTCCGTCTTTTAATCACGGTGGATTTCGTACTGCACATTTTTTTGTGACCAAACAAACGGAGGAATTCAGCCAAAAATGAAATATGCCTCCAACAGCAAACTCTCCCTCAGTTCTAATGCAGAAGCAGAAAGACTACATGAGTGACAAGAGAAGAAGAACTAGTGAAAAATAAAGAATATTACGAGTCTCTGAAAAGAAAAAAAGCACCAAGAAAAGAGAAAACGAGTACAAAGAAAAGCAGATTGTATATTGTATGAATGTAGTTTTGCTCCGAGCCTCGTTGACATTTCGTGTCTGGAGGCAACAAGACAAGAAAAAACGAATCAGAGCAATTTCCCCCGCGGCAGAGAAGCAGCGTGGTTATCAATAAGAGCCGCCGCCGCCTATTTCATCCCTCAGTGAAAACTCGATTAGTGATTTCATTCCGTCTGGTGAACATCAGAAATGAATCTGTGGTCCGATTGTTTCAAAGGCTCTTTCCATTCATCGGAGGATGGAAACATCAGTCGAGGCTGCGAGGACGTCTCTCTGTCGCCGACCTCGCCACAACAGAATCTTTGTACGGATGAATGAAAGAACATTATATCAGTTCTGTTGGTCCTTGAATGCACCAACTCCTCGGTCAATACAACCTCGTTGAACTGAGCGGTTGTTTTCACCATCCAGTCACGTTGCAGGAAATATGATCAGTGAATCATCACTTACTCATTTTATCTGATTAGACATTTGTGTTAAACTTTGTCATGAAGTTTGAACCAAGTTCGCAGATGTTCCCTCGCGTCGTTCCCAAGATATCATGTTTTCAAGAGGGGACGTACGGACAACACGAGAACATACGTCCGACTACAAAAGTACGAAAAAGAATCATCTTCCTCACACTGTCGAAACACTTGGACATATTTTCCGTGTTTCCATTCACACTACGACTGACGGTCCACGTCGGTCCATCGTTCCGTCCGTGTCACCAGTCGATGACGAGGAGCTCCCGTGTTCGGAGTGTTCGCGTCAGGACTTCGTATCATTTCAACACGCAGCATCGATTCAAATTAAAAACATGCAATACAAGTAATTGAATTAATTCTCCCTCATGTCTGACGATGGTAACAACAGGAACTTCAGCTGAATCTCACAGATTCCTGTAAAACAAAATAAACAGAACGTTAAAATCAGACGAGGAATCAAGGAGAAATGGCGAATACTCTCTAATTCTTTGTTTTTCTCTGCTGCAGTTGGAGGCGGTGAGGACCTGCGCCGCTACTGGTCCGAATACCTGCGGAGGACTCACGTCCTGGTGTACGTGCTGGACTCCGCTGACAGGGGCCGCCTCCCATTGGCCAAGGCGGAGCTGCACCGCCTCCTGAGGGCGGAGCCTCATCTGCCCGCGGTCATCCTGGGAAACAAGCAGGTGAGCAGGTCAAAGGTGTCAGAGACCACAGCTGATCATTTACCAGCTCCGACATTGTAGAGAAAGGAATGGGAACCAATGGCCTCCTCCAACAACTGTACGAGTGACGCAGGTCAAATCAAAGACACAACCCTCAGCAGCTGAAGGGTCGTGTAGGAGACATGCAGTCTCCACGTATGATCACGACATCCACTGTGAGAAAACAGGACATGAAGTTATTGTTGCATTGACACATTGTGAAGCGTTATGTAAAGTGAAGTCAGTGTCATCAGATCAAAGTTACTGTTTCCCTTCACGAACAGATGCCGAACCAAGTTTGTACAAAATGTTTCATTGGGGGAACTGGGGAAAAATTCAAGGCCCAACTTGTTGGGATTACTAATATCCAACATTCACGCCTGTAGACTAGATTCCGTAGCCTGCTGCTGCCGTAGTTTCTAGCAGGTATCATATAAATATCTTTATATGTAACTTACGTTAGTAGTTAAATCAATTGTTTACCTTTTTTACATGTTTGTAGGGAACAAAACTGTTTTAGCCTAAAGCTAACTAGCTTAGAACTGTTGTTGCTTCCCACATTTGTCGCACACAAGTTAATTTGCTTATTTCAATTTTGAACAGTAACACAAGCTGTGCTAGCAACAAAGATAAACTGTGTATTTAATCATATTTTTACCATAAAGTCACATCTTTACGGTATTTGAATTGCTGCTAGCTTGGTTAGCTGTTAGCCCCACGCGACTTACACACAAGCAACTTTGTCATTGTCACCAAACGGAGCAAAAATATACAATAGATCTGTTGTTAGCATGTTGGTTGCGTTGATGCTACCATGATTTAGCCCCAAAAGATATGTCTCAAAATGGGGCCGTTCAGCGGGTCGTGTGTTGGGACGGTTGAAGGTCAAGAGCTGAAGGTGTTGCCCTGCTCTTCGTCAGGACCAGCCCGGTGCCGCGGGCGTGTCCGAGCTCCGCGAGGCCTTGTCTCTGGGCTCGCTGAGCCCGGACAGGAAGCTGTTCCTCTTGGCCGCCCAGCTGGACTCGGACGGAGGCCCGAGGAACCTGGACGCCGTCCAGGACCTGCTGCTGCAGCTCGTCTGATCCGGTTCGACCACTTCCTCCTGAAGAAATGATGAAGAGGAGGCAGTTGATCTTTTCCTTCGTGTCCTCTTCCTCCTCCACCACTTCCTTCCTCTAAATGTCAAACTGCTTCATTTCACCATTCAGATCAAACGTCTATGGGAACTGAAACGTGTCCCGACCTTACAGATGCACAGTTTAAAGATCTTGTCTGATTGTTGTCGTGTGGGATCAGTGATGTCCGCAGAACAGGCAACGCTCAGGGTTGCCAGGTTGGGAGACCTGTGGGCTGAGAAGATGCTCGACTGCTTCACGGAGGCTTTCCTGGGATCTGAGGGAGTTCGTGAGGGGATTTAGAAAAGGACTCGCTGACATTTGTCTTCTCACAACTCTTCCTCAGATTCTACACTTCAGAGGATCTTTTATTTGAACCCAGTTCCTCTGAGGAACTTCAGAGCTAACAACTGACTCTAGATCAACTCTACCTGTCAGTTCGTGTCCTGTACTTCGCCTCTGTCTGGTATTAGTTGGATGAACGACGTAAACTATGAATATGTTTTATTATGTCCATTGGTCACTGGTTGTTTTTAAAGTAAGATATTTTTGATCAGATTGTAGAAGTGCAGATGTGTCGACCGACTGATCCTCTTGCTTGTGAAGCACAATTCTGTGATTTGATGTTAAAGTTTTATTCCTTTGGGTGTCGTCTGCAGATTGTTCGTTGGCTGTTCTCATAACCGACGACCTCCTTCCTGTTTCCTCGTGTGGTGTAAAGGGAACTGTCCTTTACTATGAATTCATGCATGTCTCCATGTTTTTCTTGTTCTTTTAAATCCGAAGCTGCAGTTTCCATTGAATTAAGTCTGGACGTGTTTTTCTTACAACAGAAACTAAGAGATGATGCTGAGTTCATCTGAGAGGAGATAAAACAGTCATGAACTAAGACAAACGGGATTATCTCACGTCACAGAAACAACATGGACGGATCTATGAAACGTCTCCACAGGTTTCCTTCCTCCTGCTGACTCAGCTCCACAGACAGATAACATCTCTCGGCCTCTTATCGCCGTTCGACCTCGAGTCCAACAGGAAGTTTTTCGTGTGTCAGCAGCAGAGACGTTGCTGCTCCGGCGCCTCGAGGGTCAACGTGACGACGACGCAGCATGAAATCTCACATCTTCTCCTGAAGCTGTTGGAAAGATTAAAAGATCGATGATGTGGTGAAATACTTGACGTGAGGAGAAGGAGCTCGAGCAGGTGACGTGAAGGTTCTGTGACTCAGATCTGAGTGAGAGTTCAGAGATACGAGGCTCAACTCATCAGTAAAACCCTGAGTCATAATTCATTACTGGAGGATTTATATATATATATCTTTATTCCTCGAGGTGGAGTTGGTTAGTGGTTCTCAAACCTCTGGGTCGGGCCCCTCCAGAGGGTCACGAGATAAATCGGAGGGGTCATGAGATGAAGATGATGAGGACAATTTGGGGGGAAAAGTTGTGCGACAAAAATGTATATTTGCTCGTTAAATGTCAAACATTATAATAAAAAGAAATTCTTGGTGGACTGAGTCCAAAGATGAGTCGAGACAACAACTACATTCACGGAACATCTGTGTTATCACATACGGCCCCTCTGGAAAATGTCAAAGTAAAATCCAAGATTCTGCTTTAAATTTCACCAGACGCCGTGTTCCTAACTGTAAATAGACTTCTGGTTGAAGTCAGTTTGAGGCTCGGTCTGTCGTACGTCATGAACTGAACCTTGGTCGTCACCTGCTTCTCACAACACTTTGCTGCTCGTGTTTCCGGGTCAGACGCTCGGTTGAGTTCAGGCTGTAGATGATTGACAGGGTCACTGAGCAGATGTAGGTCAAACTATTGTCGTTCAGCAGAAAGACGTGTGAAGATGAAGCACTGAACTGACTCACCGTCGCCTTTCTTCTGTTCGTGGGGTTTTTTGACCAAGAGAAATTTCATTTTCATCAACTTCCCAGGGAATAATTAATTGACCTTGGTTTTTAAAACAATCAGAAATTTAGTGGACGGAATCTTTAAGTGTGACATTTGGTTTAGCTTGTTGAATGTAAGGAGTTGGAGCTTGGTGAGTTATGTTCCACACGCTCACCTCATTGTAGTTATTTTGTGGCATCAACATGTTCATAGAGAGTGTTTATTAAAATCAAGTGAAGATGCAATGTGTTTTCATTCTGTAACAACATGTTTAATATGGATATAAAAGTTTCTTCTGAACTAATAAAGGATGTTGAGAGTTCATCGACACGAACTGGGTCAAACTGACACGGAGAGTGAACCTCCTCCTCTTCCTCCTCGTCTTCTTCCTCCTCCTCCTCCTTCTCTTCTTCCTCTACGAAGAGCTGACGACCGTCCTGGCGAGAATCTGATGACGATACATTAACTATACATCTCAGAGGCGTTTGATATTCATAACACAGAACAGTCAGGACCAGATTCCTGTTACAGAGACAGGAAACAAAAAAACGATGAGGACAGGAATGAGACAGGAACGTCCGTTGTATCGCGGCAGGTTAGTTTTTTTCTTCTTCCGTCGTCTTCTGTGAATATTCTGTCACAGTCTGAATGTTCTGCACTCGGAGAGAATCTCCGGTCCGGGTCTCTCGACAGCTCCCTCTACTGGACCGTCGGTGGTGGAGCAGCGAGCGAGTCGAGGAAGGCGTCGTGGTGCTGCGGGTGGCAGCGCTTGTAGTCGTTGATCTTCCTCTTGATCTGTTTGGGTGTGTCCTGGTAGTAGTTCTTCTCGTCTCGAGCCATCGCCTGCAGGAAGAGGAAGAGGCGATAACTATAACCATAACAATAAATGTGGCAGGTTGATGTTGGTTTACATGTCAACAGATTGGGCGTGGATTAGAAATGTGTCAAAACGCCAGCAGCCACGTTAGTCTGGAGGTTCACCTCTGACGTCTGGGTTGATCCTCGAGACAGCGGCAATTTTAGAAAATGTGAGACATGTCAGACGAACGGATGTCAGAACTCTCTCTTTCATTCTGGTTGATTTATAATCTAGCGGCCGACGCCGATATCAGGGAGTAAAAAAAATCTGATACATCGGTCGATATTTATAGTTTTTATTTTATTTTTTTTGCAGTGACTTATTATTATATTGAATAAAAACATAAATGCACATCTTGTCTGCATTGTTTACTCTGTCAAATAAAAGTTTTCCGATCAGCTGATTTTTGTTGACCAACCGATAACTCTGCTGGCCGGACCCTGAGACTCATTGACCCAAATGAACTTTAAATAAGTCCTGACATTTTGGGAACTACAATGATTCACCATTTTGCAGAGAGTTAGACGATATTATACCAGCGGATTTTCGTTGTTTCAACGCTGAGATACAAATGACACTGAACGTCACATTTCAAATCGTAGATTTAACATAAGGTATAAACATGTAGACGATGACTCAGACCCGATGCTGTGAGAAGCTTCGCATGTTGATTGACAGTCAGATGTTGTTATTATTAGTATTATTAAATTAAGCAGTCTGACCTTGTAGTTGTCTTTGTGTTGTCGGATCATGTACTGAACGTACTCGATCAGGTCGGACGACAACGTCTTGGAGTCTTTCTCTGGACGACTCGCCTCCTCCTCCAGTTCTGATCGACACAAACACAGAGAAACAATCCGAACGAAAACTGAATGTTCAGACGAAACCATCAGGGAAACAAAAACCCTGAAGCCGACTCCGCCCCATTGGATCGGGCTCTTGCCAGCAGACCCTGAAGAAGAACATGCAGCTCAGCAGAAGTGACTCACGGTCGAGGACGTATGGTTTGGTGACGATGTGGACGGGAGCTTTCGTCTCTCTGCCTCCAACCAGCAGCTGCACATGAGAACAAAGAACAGACGAGAATGTCAATCGTCAGGTCGACGAACATGTTTCATCCTTTTCTTCTTCTAATGTGAAGAGACGATTCAGGAGTCGACAGAGTCAAACTGTCTTTGCTCCGGAGATGACGATTAATCGTCTGTGTGACGAGTTTAACTGAAATGAACCAGCGACGACAACAGCAGAGCAACAGTGTCAACAACAACAACATATTTAACAGATTCGAAGAGTGTGAACTAAATAATATTCTGGATCTAACATGTTTACATTCGGTTTCATAAGGACGTTGTTTTGATTCACAACAGCTGCTTTCAGACATAAACTGAAGTCATCACATTTTCTTGAACATTTTTTTCTAGGGGGGCTCATCTGTGAAAACAGCTGCAGTCTAATGAGGCCCCGCCCCCTCCCTCTGGTGATTGTGATTAATATTCAGAACACCAGTCATATCACATTTCTACACTATGAACATGAGTCATGTGTCTGTATGTTTCATTGAAGCGGGTGTTTTGATTTTAAATATTTCTTCTTTTGGTTTCTGGTGTTTGGTCGTTGACGCTCTGCTGCCCCCTTCTGGTGCAAACAACAAACTCCAGGGTACGAACAGGAACGTGTTTAACAATCATGTTGTTGATTTGTCAGTTATAAAGTTATTGACATATAAAAAGTTCAACTCATATAGTCAACAGATTTTAAATTGACAGAGTTTTGGAGAGTCGACAATAATACAAATTAAACCTGGACGTTAAAGACGCAGAAATGAGGGAGGGGCTTAGAGATGAGGCCAAAGGTCGATTAACAATTGTAATTGGTATTTTTTTCTGTCTCCATGAACGCAAAACAAAAAAAATACTTTTTAAAATATAATTTTCTGCGTTAAACCGACATTAACAAAATTAACAAACTAACAACAAGATTAACAACTTCATGCAGTGTCACTGGAAAATGAACATAGACACAAAAAACCCACGTGGGTTTACACTTACGCTGGGTTTCTTTATGGGCAGCGTGCGGTTGGGGTCGAAGGCCAGACCCATGTCTGACAGGTTCCTCGCCACCGACCTCCTGTTGTTCCACGCATTTCTGATCTGTCGACTGAAGAAACACGAGACGAGTCAGAGTCACAGAGACGTCGACCGGAAACACGACAACATACGTTTACTCAACAATACTGAATCAACAGAAATAATAATAATGAGTCCTTTCAGAAAGAAGATGAAGTCGTGAACGGATGAATTTGTGCAGAAAAAAAACAATCCAATCAATTAAAAGATTGAAATAGTTTAAAAAAGAGAGTTTAAGTTAAACCTCAGTAAAACTTCGGCTGCGATCGAATCGTCAAATGATCTTAGGAAGTTTCCTAAATCAAGTGACCTGATGATGTTCAGATTCTCAACGCTTCCTGTCTCCTTCAGCAGAGACACACTGCAGCTTCCTTTGAGAGGATAGAGAACAGACCCACAATGCATTGCGGCAGCGATATTTAATATGGCGCGTCATGAACGAACGTAAACAATTAAATCTGAAGAAGAAGAAGAAGAGTTTGAATATGATCCAGATGTCAGTTACTGTTACATATGAATCATAAAACACTGAAATATGCTGATGGAGCCGCTGAGGTTTTTGTAGTTCATCTTCAGAAATGTAACACTGAGGTCAAGGAGGAGTAGAGAGTAGAACACGATTAGACCTCAGCCCGGGTCAGAACCAGGTCAGTCAAAGGTCAGAACCAGGTCAGAACCAGGTCAGTAGCAGGTCAGTATCAGGTCAGAACCAGGTCAGTACCAGGTCAGAACCAGGTCAGTATCAGGTCAGAACCAGGTCAGTATCAGGTCAGTATCAGGTCAGTACCAGGTCAGAACCAGGTCAGAACCAGGTCAGTATCAGGTCAGAACCAGGTCAGTAGCAGGTCAGTAGCAGGTCAGTACCAGGTCAGTACCAGGTCAGTATCAGGTCAGAACCAGGTCAGTATCAGGTCAGTATCAGGTCAGAACCAGGTCAGAACCAGGTCAGTAGCAGGTCAGTAGCAGGTCAGTAGCAGGTCAGAAGCAGGTCAGAACCAGGTCAGTAGCAGGTCAGAACCAGGTCAGTATCAGGTCAGTATCAGGTCAGAACCAGGTCAGTACCAGGTAAGAACCAGGTCAGTATCAGGTCAGTATCAGGTCAGAACCAGGTCAGAACCAGGTCAGTATCAGGTCAGTAGCAGGTCAGAACCAGGTCAGTAGCAGGTCAGTAGCAGGTCAGAAGGAGGTCAGAACCAGGTCAGTAGCAGGTCAGAACCAGGTCAGTACCAGGTCAGTATCAGGTCAGTAGCAGGTCAGAACCAGGTCAGTAGCAGGTCAGTATCAGGCCAGAACCAGGTCAGTAGCAGGTCAGTACCAGGTCAGTATCAGGTCAGTACCAGGTCAGTACCAGGTCAGTATCAGGTCAGTACCAGGTCAGTATCAGGTCAGTATCAGGTCAGAACCAGGTCAGTATCAGGTCAGTATCAGGTCAGTATCATGTCAGAACCAGGTAAGAACCAGGTCAGTACCAGGTAAGAACCAGGTCAGTATCAGGTCAGAACCAGGTCAGTACCAGGTCAGTGTCAGGTCAGTACCAGGTCAGAACCAGGTCAGTGTCAGGTCAGTATCAGGTCAGAACCAGGTCAGTACCAGGTCAGAACCAGGTCAGTATCAGGTCAATATCAGGTCAGAACCAGGTCAGTAGCAGGTCAGTATCAGGTCAGAACCAGGTCAGTACCAGGTCAGAACCAGGTCAGTACCAGGTAAGAACCAGGTCAGTATCAGGTCAGTATCAGGTCAGTACCAGGTCAGAACCAGGTCAATATCAGGTCAGAACCAGGTCAGTACCAGATCAGTATCAGGTCAGTATCAGGTCAGAACCAGGTCAGTACCAGGTCAGTATCAGGTCAGAATCAGGTCAGTACCAGGTCAGAACCAGGTCAGTATCAGGTCAGAACCAGGTCAGTATCAGGTCAGAATCAGGTCAGTACCAGGTCAGAACCAGGTCAGTATCAGGTCAGAATCAGGTCAGTACCAGGTCAGAACCAGGTCAGTATCAGGTCAGAACCAGGTCAGTACCAGGTCAGTATCAGGTCAGAATCAGGTCAGTACCAGGTCAGAACCAGGTCAGTATCAGGTCAGAATCAGGTCAGTACCAGGTCAGAACCAGGTCAGTATCAGGTCAGAACCAGGTCAGTATCAGGTCAGAATCAGGTCAGAACCAGGTCAGAACCAGGTCAGAACCAGGTCAGTATCAGGTCAGAACCAGGTCAGTATCAGGTCAGAACCAGGTCAGAACCAGGTCAGTAGCAGGTCAGAACCAGGTCAGTAGCAGGTCAGAACCAGGTCAGTATCAGGTCAGAACCAGGTCAGTATCAGGTCCCGATGTTCCTCTGATTCTCCATCATGCCGCTGTTAGCCACATTAGCTCACATGCTAACGACCGTACTCACTCGTCGATCGTCGGGTTGTTCTTCTTGATGAACTTCTTCTTCAGCTTCTTCCGGTCCACGTTGTAGTCGAACTTCTTCCTCCGACTCGACTGCTTCGTCTTCGGCATCTCGTTGTTGTTGTTGTTTGTTCGTGTGTTTTCTGAGCGACGCGGAGCTTCGACGAGCAACAACACGTGAAGCAGCAGCAACAGGAAGCACGTGTCTGTCTGGTTCCCGTCACGTGACTACAGACCACGCCCCGTTTTCATCTTTGACTTTTCTAAAATAATATTTATTATTTATTGAATCTTTATTGATTTATCTAGTCAATAAAAAACATTTATATTATTACTGTGTTTTTGTTAAATTGTTTCATAAAAAATGTATGAAAATGTCAAATGTGTATTGATTAAATAATATGTAATCCAATGTAATCTATAACAATATTGACTAAATATGCGGAACTTTTAAATTTTTTCAATATAAAATATTTCTAAAGAAAAAACCTTATCTATCTATCTAGTAAAAAATGCAGTATTTTATACTATTTATTTGTCTAAACAAACATCAACGTATGAAAATGTCAAAAGTATATTAAAAATAATAAATAATAAATAATAAAATATGTAATCTAAAATTTACCAAATAAAATTTAAAAAAATTGATTAACTTTTGAAAATATTTTAAAAACAAAATGTTTCTAAAGAAGTCTTTTTTTATATATTTTTAAAATACAGTTGAATAAATAATAAAGTATTTTATTTATCTTGTCGTGATGAGCCGAGGCTGTGAAGCAGCTGCAGCTGCTGGCGTTTGTCCACTAGGGGTCAGACTGAGGCAACAAAACGTCTTGGAGGTGTCAGTCACATAACAATAATAATAATAATAATAATAATAATAATACATTATATTTATATAGCACATGTTCATCCCCTCACTTTGATTTCACACAAAAACAAAAAATACATTTTATATTAAAATCTTTCATTTTTACAACTTCTAGCAAACCTAATCAAATATCTTCAGATGTTAAAAACATAGTTATTAAATATTGAGAGACTCCGAGGACCGTTTGTGTTTTATTTTATATATGCACTTAGTGTTTTGTAAAGATATGTAAAGACTTTCATTTAACACTGCGTCCACAGAAATCGATCAAACAACATTTAACCTCCAAACCTGGTTCAGTTCAGGGGTTTTGACTCAGGCAGCGAAACGATCGAGTGACGATCACTGATCAATAAGTGGATCGATCCTCTGCCTGATACCAGCTGCTGTCGTCAGGGAGCCCGGTCAGAACAGTGAACGTTCCTCCTAATGTTCCTTTAATGCACCGTGGTGCGTTCACTGAGCCGTGCAGGGAAAGATGAGCCTCATTCATCTATTGATTTTCTGATTTGTACCAGTTTGATCTGTTCCACTCGTGTTTCATAATAAAGAGCACACACACAAAAACTGCACATTAGCATTTGTCAACAGGTTTTCAATTGAATATATGAAATAATATGTTTTTGATAAACATACATTATTTAATATAATAAAGTTATGTTTACACAAATTTGCTTAAAATAATGAAAAACACAAAATTAATGTCTAGTATAGAAACAGACAGAAGATTCGGACAGAAATCATATTTAGTATTTTTTTCTATTCAACAGATAATAGAAACTGAAAAATAAAAAAATCACCTGTGGAACAGAAGCGATTTTAAAATGTGAGCGGAGTGAGAGGTCTGTTGTTGTCCTCCTCCTCTCCGCCCGGAGCTGCTGTCAGAGAGGTAGAGGAAACAACAGACGTCTCACTCTGTAGAGAAAAAAAAGGAGAAGGAGGCAGAGGGGGCGGAGCGGAGGAGGAGCGGCGGGGCGGGGCGGGGCGGGGCGTCAGCGGACAGCACCGGTCGACGCTCTAACGGGAGAGTTTGATTCTTCGTCCTCGGCTCGGCGGCGGGAGGACTCGCTGAGATCGAAGCCGGCGCGGGGGACCAGGAGCCCGGGCAGCTGACGGCACCGACATGGAGCTGGAGAACATCGTGGCCAACACGGTGCTGCTGAAGGCACGGGAAGGTAAGGATGGAGACGGGGGGGGGGGGGGGCAGCTCCTCTCCCCCGGCACCGTTGCGACGACACGGCGGCCGGAGGGATGATGCCCCCCCGGGCGCACGGCTCACGGTTACCGCCCGTTAGAGCCACTTCCTCTCGGCCGCTGATCAAACCGTCTGATGCTGAACAGGATGTCATCTCGTGTCGAACTCCGTTTGCAACTTTAGCAATTTTAAAGTTTCCTGGTTCGTCCGGGATCTTGCACACACGTTACACACGGATGGAAACACTCACGTAACTCCTGAACAGTTAACGGACAATTCGGCACAAAAAGATGTTTCATTAAATCTCTTAATAACCCCAAAATCGTTGCCTTCCTTGTTCATTTTGCTCGTAATTAATACGCTGAACACGTTACAATAAAGTAACCGCTTCACGGGGAGTTCTGCTGAGAGAAGACAGTGCATGAAGCAGTTGATGGTCGTTAAACATTTATTGTGAAGATCAACAGTTTACTGGTGTACGCCGAATTAAAGAGTGCCCCCCGGCCTCACAGCAACCACCATCATGATGGTGTGTGTGTTGTGTGTAGTGAGTTTTTACATTGTGTTTGTAAAAATCGGCGTGTTTTTAAACGGAGTCTGGCGTGGATCGTGACTCGCGAGGTCCGGAAGAGGCTTGCAACTGTGAAACGAGGCTGCGATGATGATGATGATGATGATGCAGCAGCATCGTTGTGTTTTTATCTGTGAAACAGGATGTTGAGGCAGAGCAGCAGCTGCACCGAGCTCTGGAACTCTTCTGTCTCTGCAGAAACACAACTACTGTTGTTGTTGTTGTTGTTGTTGTTGTTGTTGTTGTCGTTGTTGTTGTCGTCAGCAGCAGACTGTTGTTGTAGTGACTCGTCATCATCATCCTCATTTTAATCCTGATGCCATCTGCAGACACACGAGAAGACGAGTGTCATGATCCTTATGATTATCCATCAGATCAGCTTCTGTCTGTCTGCCCCCCCCCCCCCTCCTCCCCCCTGCCCAAGTGCCACTGAGCAGCAGCACACCAGGGGGCCTTGACCTCTGACCTCTCTGTGACGTAGAATAAAAGATGTTCTCCATGTAAACTTCCTCCAGACTCAACAACCAGAGCATCAGATTAAAGAACGTCACTGGTATTTTATTTTTTTAATCTTTATTAAAATCAGTGATATATCATTGACGTAAATACATAAAGTTTTTCTGTTTTACAGAAAGCCTGGTGAGGCGGGGGGAAGGGGGCGGAGTCTAATGAGGATAAAATAACACTAAAGTCCTAAAGTATACTTTCCTGAACATGGACTCGATTGTCTGATTTATGGAGCAATAAAATGATAAACAACCTTTCCCTCTAATATGTCAACAACATGAAATATGAATTTTATGGTTATTAAATATTAACTGGTGTTGGCAGAGTGAGCGAGCGGCTCCGGGGTTCGTGTGCGTCGTTACAGTGAGTCAGTACTGAAACGTTAAAGTTCATGTTCACTTCTACTTTGATGATGTAAAAACAAGGGTGAGACATCATGATTGACAGCTGATACTGACTCGTGATTGGTCGAGTGCATGGGCGGGGCTTCGTTACCGCCGCTCCACTCCACAGTCAACGACGCCACTGACACAAGATGGCGGCGCCTGAATCAGAGACGTTTTAGCTTCATTTCTGTACAACGGCAGGAAGTAGAGACTCGTCGTCCCTCTCTATTTACAGCCTGTGACGCAAATGAGCAAATTATTAATTAGATACTTCCTAATTTGCATATTCAAACATAAAGTATAATACAAAAAAAAGATATTGGTCTTCATGTAAATAATCCGCTGGTGACGTTTGTCTGTTTTTATCCTGTTTCACCCGTCGTGTCTGATTCATAACTGTTTTTCTTTTTCCTTCATTTTATAGTTATTGTTTGGAAATCAAACTTTTTATTTCCATTTAAAAGTTACATAAAGTCAGAGACGGTGTCTTTGTTGTGATTGGCTTCATAGTCAACTTCCTTTTTATAGAGTTTGATGAATATGTTTTTTGTCTCTCACGTGAATTCTATAACATAAAAACATGTGGAATCGAACAGTCGGAGCCTGAACTTCCTTCGTGTGTCTTTGATGGCGCGTCGCGTCACGTCACATGACCTCATGAGCAATGAGTTGTCACCTTTGACCTGTAATGTCAAAGAGACTTCCTGTCTGATGAGTTCTTCTTCTTCTGCGAGGATGCGTTCAGACTCACGACACACGTTCATCAATCACACGTTACGTTCTCATGATTTACATTTTCCTCTGAAGCAGCTGGTCAGTGATATTACTCTCATCTGTTTCCTGGACATAAACAAAACATCTCGTTTTGCATTGTTAATATGATCTTTGCTTTTGTTCTGAGTCGCAGCCGCCGTGTCGTAGATTTGCATTGCAAAAATACGGAGGCAGACTGCGTCACCGGGTCTGTGTTTTCACAACAAGGCTTCTGTTATCAGTCAAGAGTGCGACGGCTTCCACCACTTGTTGGTGATCCTGAAGGAAACATCGGTCCCAAGGACACATCTGATGGAACTGACGTCGCCTCTGAAGGACGAGCGGCGAGATGTTCTCACACACAGAGACGGAGCTGGTGGTCGTGTCGGGACCAAGAGGATCTTTGTTGTGGAGAGGATCTTTGTTGTGGAGAGGATCTTTGTTGTGGAGAGGATCTTTGTTGTCGAGAGGATCTCTCTTTCAATAAAGGGACCGACAGTTCACTCTGTTGATTGATTAGTCGATTGTAAAACTGACCGTTATGGGTTATTTGGGGCCGATATGGATATTAGGTATCAATAAGTTTCCAATACAATACATAGGCCCACATACATTTGTTGAACCATAAATGTTATCATAAATATCTATATACCCAAATACATCGGACTTGAAATAAGAAGATCAACTTTTATTTTTTTCCTTAAAATGTAAAACATAACTTAATTTATTTGACCTCCGTCAAGGAAAACAATTTACTCCTGGCCCCGCCCCTTTTGTCCAGATCCACACCAACATTCTTTCTCGCTCCGTGTCTGTCAGACAGGCAGACAGACAGATACAGACAGACATGTTCCATCAGACAGACAGACAGACATGTTCCATCAGACAGACAGGCAGACAGACACAGACAGACAGATACAGACAGACATGTTCAATCAGACAGACAGACAGATACAGACAGACAGATACAGACAGACATGTTCCATCAGACAGACAGACAGACAGACAGACAGACATGTTCCATCAGACAGACACAGACAGACATGTTCAATCAGACAGACAGACAGATACAGACAGACAGATACAGACAGACATGTTCAATCAGACATACAGACAGATACAGACAGACAGACAGACAGACATGTTCCATCAGACAGGCAGACAGACACAGACAGACAGATACAGACACAGACAGATAAGACAGACAGACAGATACAGACAGACATGTTCAATCAGACAGACAGACAGACAGACACAGACAGATAGAGACAGACATGTTCCATCAGACAGGCAGACATAGACAGACAGACAGACAGATACAGACAGACATGTTCCATCAGACAGGCAGACAGACACAGACAGACAGGTCCATGTTCAATCAGACAGACAGGCAGACAGATACAGACAGACAGATACAGACAGACAGACGGGACAGACAGACAGACAGACAGACAGACAGGTCCATGTTCAATCAGACAGACAGACAGACAGATACAGACACAGACAGACACAGATACAGACAGACAGGCCCGTGTTCAATCAGACAGACAGACACAGACAGACAGGTCCATGTTCCACCCTTCCACCAAGTTTACTGGGAATCTGTTGAGGAACGTAACCCACGATATCTGTGGAGATTCATCCTGTTCATGTCACGAGGACGAAATCTTGATCGCAGGGTTTTTGGAACCTGCTCGTGGTTTTCGCGGCAGCGTGGTGATTGAACCCGATCACACCTGAACAGGTCCACTAGTGAGGACAGTCACATTAAACCGAACCTTGTTTGTGTTTCAGGAGGCGTCGGAAACAGAAAAGGAAAAAGCAAGAAGTGGAAGCAGATGCTGCAGTTTCCTCACATCAGTCTGTGTGAAGAGCTGCGACAGACCACAGGTAAGAGAGCGGCGTCTTCCCTCCACAGAGGATCTTTGTATCTGTCATACATCCATCGTCTGATCTCCCCCTCAGCTAAACTCATCTAGTGTCGCCATCACCAGACCCTTCACATCATTGAGATCTTTGTGTTCAGGTTGGAAGGAGAGAAAAAAAAAGTGGGATAATGGGACCTTCTGGAATCCTGTGGCAGCCGCTCGAGTTTGTAAAAATGTTCCTCTGTAAACGGCGTCTCAGCTGTTTTCTGTGGTCGGTACGAATAAGTTCACAAGCTCCAGTGTGTTGGTTTGAATCGAGCAGGAAGTCAGAGCGTCGTGAAGGTAAAGCATGATGTCGTCAGCAAACGGCGACAAGTGAGCAAACTGACGGAGGATTTTTTGTTCCTGTCTTTGCAACATGAAAAAAAGAACATTTGAGATGAATGAAGTACGATTGCTTTTCTGAATTATGAAGAGAATTTGTTTTGGCAATCCGTCCAATAGTTGTTAAAATATTTCAGTCTGGATCAAAGTGGTGGAGCAACCAACAGCAACGTGTCACGGCGTTGATCAAACTTCCTGTTGCAGGTTTATCATCACTTCCTGTCACACGTCACAGACGAACGATTATATGAAAAGCGTTATAATTATATTTAATACTAATTTACAGCTGTAAATACGTTTTGATAAAACACGAGGAATCATTTAAAAACAATTTTTAACGAGAAGACCACGCGGAGATTTCGTACTTTTGGCCGCAGGATCATTTGTGTCTACTCGCTCGAGGGACACGAGTGAACACAACCCGCGAATATTCGCCTCTTCTCTTCCGCGTCACGCAAATATTTCGCTCGAGTTCAAATGCCTCCAGCTCCAGACACAAATTTCTCTTTTTTCTCGTTGTTTTTCGTCTTTGTCTCTGATCTCATCTTGTTGAATAATAATTATTATTATAATAAATTTCATTTAAAGGAGGAAAACGTACTGGATCCACCAGTTTAATCCGGATCCACTTCAGAATTCAACAGGTTCGTCTTTGGGTCAAGCCCCGCCCCTTCCATCGAATTTTAATGTAAAAGAATGTGTAGTTTTTTCGAAAATCTAGAGCTGCAACAGTTAATCGTTTAATCGATTAGTTAATTAATCTGCAATTTTTTTGATAATCAATAAATCAAAGTTGTTTTTATGGAGAAAAAAAAATAGTCTCTGATTTCAGCTTCTTAAAGTGAATATTTCTGGTGCCTTGCGCCTCTGTGACAGTAAACTGAATATCTTTGGTGACAAAACAAAATATTGTCTTGGGATTTGGTAAACACGATCGACATTTTTCACAATTTTCTGACATTTTCTGAACCAAACAACTAATGGATAAATCGAGAAAATAATCAACAGGTTTATCGAACGATGAAAATAATTGTTTCTCTCAGCAGCAACACAACTCGTGTAGGACCAATGAACTGCAAGCTCACGATTCAGTATCAAATAATGGTCGTAAAAGGACGATAATATTGTTTATGTGTTGCAGCATGTGGTTTTAATTAATTATCAGCGAGCAAAAACACCCACGAAGAAGAATCCCTGAAAATAGTTTGTGGAAACAGTTTGTTGCGATACAAGCGACGCACTGTTTCTCCTCCATACATGTTAACAACATCATTGTTCCGCTCCGTCACGCTCGCTCGCTGACCCGACAAGACTCTGTTCACATCAAGCGCGTCATTGATCCGTCGTGACAAAAGCCTGAATCACGGAGGAAACGGAGTCGGTGCAGAAAGAGGAAGAGGAGTCGCGCACGTACAAACTGTACTTCACCTTTTAAAACGCTGCATGAAATGTTGAACGTTAAACAAAGACGGTTTATCCCACATTTGTCTGTCGGGTCAATATATTTTTTAGGTCACAATATTCCAAGGTTTCGTTCCTACAGCCGTTTTTATGGAAAGTTCCATGAATGTTACGAGATTAAAAAAAGAACTGCTGCTTTTTTGTTTTTTTTCAGCTGTCGCGGCTGTTTGCTGATGTATTCATATAAGTCGTACTGTATAGTGCTATTTTTGAATCTATGCACAATATCTTCATTTGTGTTTGAAAAAGAAAACATGTTCCCGAAGATGGCGGGAGACTTTTATTAGTCTCTTTGTAGATTCAGTATTTTAACGTACAGAACGCACCCGTGATAACGTCTGGCGCCGATCGGCCGCGAGGAAAAAGAAAAAAACTCAAAGAAATGTGGATGTGCAGCGTGTGATGTTGGGAGCCAGTGAGGGATCCGCCGTCTCCGGCCGCTGATCGATTGATCCGCGAGGTCGGGAGGTTCAGGGGAAGCGTCCGGAACGTGGCCAGAGGCTGAATGTTCTTTAGAAGGAGCCGATGTGGCTGCTGGTTATGAAACGTATATGAATTCGTTTTTCTGTCTTTACTGCGTCTCACGGCTAAAGAACATCTGCCTGTGACCGACACACGACCACGTCTTCTGTTGAAGATGAGCGATGAATCACAAACGCACATCATCAATATCTGACTTCAAAGTATTTTCAGATCAGGAGAGCTGTGGTGTCGATGACATCATGAACTGACTGTCGCTTCGACTACTGAAGGAGTTCGTGTCTGTCGTCTGGCTCCCGCCGCCAGGACGTGATGTTTTCACCTCTGTCTGTTTGTCAGCAGGAAAACTGTACGGAAAAACGCCTGAACAGATTTCCATTGAGAACAACACAGGAATGTTTTATGTCTTTCGTTAAAGCCCCAGTGTGTAAGTTTAGTAATTTTCTGGCGGCATCTGGTGGTGAAGTTACAAACCGCAACCAACAGAGCGACCGACAGGGGACACTTTATGGTGACGCACCGCTGATTCTGTGTCCTGTTTCCATCAGCGTCTGACTATTCATCGTGAACGCGACGTATTCTGGAGCGTTTAGTTCAACACGTATTCAACAGGACGTAGAAACATGGAGACTCACACGAGGTCGCTCCACCTCATGGAACTGTATCTAACTCATATATGAACACAGAGTTATGGACAAGATATTCTACTTCTGTGAATAAGTTCTTCTGAATATTACACACTGTAGCTTTGAACACTGAGAGATTCGTTCCCAGGAAGAAGAATCGCCTCCAGCCAGAAACAGAGACAAGACTTGTGTCTTTAAATCAGAATTAAATGTTCAAAATTCAGAGTGAATTCACAGAAACAACTTGAATCTAAATGTGTGTGTGTGTGTGTGTGTGTGTGTGTGTGTGTGTGTGTGTGTGTGTGTGTGTGTGTGTGTGTGTGTGTGTGTGTGTGTGTGTGTGTGTGTGTGTGTGTGTGTGTGTGTGTGTGTGTGTGTGTGTGTGTGTGTGTGCTCGAGGTTGATCGTAGTAACATGTGATGTGAGTGTGATGTGAGACGTCTACAACAGACACACTGTCACTACATACTGTTGGTCCATACGTAAAAACACACAGGCCGCACTGTTGGGAAGAGACGTCTGTCAAAGAGGAAGAGGAACTGATGATGATGATGAGGATGATCAGAAGGCCTCCCCCGAGGGAGGAAGGTTTGACCCACAGAGATTATTAATTCATGTACAGAACATGTTTTAGTCACAGGAAAAAAATCACGAACAAGCAGCATCTCTTACACAACAGGGACTAAAATAAAAACTTTCTGAGGAGTTCTTCTGTTCTGAAAACATTCCAGGATCCGCCCCAATTTACTTTCTTCTTTCTTGGTTTCATGTTCCATCAATTTTCGTGGAAATCTGTTCAGTAGTTTCTTTAGTTTTCCTGCTGATGAACAAACATACGAGGTGAGAACATCAGCTCCTGGCGACAGGAACAAATCTGCTCCAGAATAAAAGAATGAATTTACTTGAACAAATCCTCAACATATGAGCGGCGGAGACAAGATGGTGTTTTCATCCCTTTAGATGAAACGAAAACTCAAATGTAGAGTCGGGAAAACGGTTGTTTCACTTCCTGATTCACTTCCTGAATGTTTTGTCGAGGGGTTGAGAGCGCCGTCGCTCCTCAGAAGGTCAAACAGGAAGTTCAACACGAAGCTGAGCTGAACCACAGACAGTCATTTGTGAAAGGTCGAGGAGAGACTCTGACACACGAAGGGAAAGAGACGGAGAACGTGAGGATTCGTAGGTGAAACCAGGAACATCTGCAGATCACAGACCAGATCAACGAAGACATTCAGATCTGAAGTTTGTTTGATGAAACCAGTGGGCGGGAGTCTTGAGAAACACGTTCAGGAAACTGTCGACTTCCTCCTTTGTCAGAAACAAGTTGCTCTCTTCTCCACTGCATCACATTACTATTTGGTGTCGAGCAACACGGAAACGTTTGGTTCTTTCACAACAACGAGATTTTACAGTTTGATCCGTCGCTCAGAGGCGTTTCCTCTTTGTCGTAATGCTACAGTTGGATCTTAGTCACTGCTGGTTCTTCACACACGAGATATGATTCTTTTTATTCATCTCAAAACACACAGAGAACTAGAAGGTAACAGATTAGAGCTCATACCTCCAACAAGGACCGAGTCCTTGATCCACCGACAGAGGCCCGACATGTGTGTACAACTTGTACAGTACGTTCTGTACAGTCTATTGAGAAAGTCCACTCAGCCACAGTCAGACGATGTGTTTCCACGAATGAGCGGGAATCGACCGAGTGGCTTCACAAACTGAAACAGAGCTAATTATTTTAGAGAGAATAATGTGCTCAGGAATTTCTATAAGAAGGAATTATATACTCTTGATTAGATGTTTATTAGAAGCGTTGGCAACCATCGACAGGAAGTGACTCGAGTGATAAGACTCGAGTGACATTTATCTTGAAGCAATGAAACCAATAAAAGTGAATCTTCTCCCAGTTTAACAACTCAGTCGCACGATGGAAAATGTGGCATCCAGTGTTTTTATGGAGTTCCAACAAATCTGGGATTAAAATCTCAACTGAACTTTCAATTTAATACTGAATCACACAGATGGACGTGTGTGTCTTGAGTCGCACCACTCTCAAATCGATCAGCACGACCTCCACGACCTTCGCTGTTCCTCCTCCAATCATATTTGTTTGAGCGTCGAGTTTCCAGAGCTGCTTTGCATCTGCCCACATCACAGATGCAAAACCCAGTGTTTGTGAGTCCTGATGTGACATCAGGTTCACAACACACGTCAACACGTCCAGTCCGTCCACAAGGTTATGACTGATGGTTTCAAACTGGCTGTAGAGAAACAACACGTGACCTCAGAGCGAGTTGATAATAATAATAATAATAATAATAATAATAAATTTCATTTATAGAGCACTTTTCATTGCCATGGATGCACTGATAGGTGAGGAGGGAGATTTTGTAATCAATCCTGAAAGAGACAGGAAGCCAGTGGAGTGAGTGAAGGACGGGTGTGATGTGGTCATATTTTCGTATCCTCATCAGGATCCTAGCGGCGCTGTTTTGGACTTATTGAAGCTTTTGAATGCTCTTGCCAGGAGTCCCGATGAGGAGAGCGTTGCAGTAGTTCAGCCTTGAGAGACAAAGGCGTGGACAAGGTTTTCTGCATCTGACAGACAGAGTGTGGGACGGAGTTTGGCCATGTTCCCCAGGTGATAGACGGAGGTCTTGCACAGATGTTTAATGTGGGTGTCAAATGTAAGATGAGGCTCAAATCTTACACCCAGGTAGGTGACTGTTGATGACAGGGGTATATTAGAGAAGGTGATTTGGGTTATGGTGGATGAATGGACCTGGTGTGGTGTGCCAACTAAAATAGCTTCTGTTCTGGAACTATTAAGCTGTAGGAAGTTTTTTGTCACCCACTCGAGGCAGGACCTCAGTGATGATGATGATGACCATGAGAGTGAGGCTGCAGATGAGATAGGGTCGGTTTTTATGTAGAGCTTTGTGTCATCAGCGTAGCGATGGAATGATATTCTCTGCTGGCTGATGATGCGGCCAAGGGGAAGAGTGTAGAGGGTGAACAGAGTGGGGCCGAGAACCGACCCTTGGGGGACTCCACAAGTGACAGTGAGTGTTTGCGATTTTGCTCCTCCCAAGGAGACGTATTCTGTTCTTCCAGACAGGTAGGACCTGAACCAGCTCAGGGTGGAGTCAGAGAGTCCGATGGTGTGTTGGAGGCGCTGAAGGAAGATGTTATGGTCAACCGTGTCGAAAGCTGCAGACAGATCCAGAAGGATCAGGAGTGATGGTGATCCAGTGTCAGCCGCCATCAGCAGGTCGTTTGTGACCCTGAACAGGGCTGTTTCTGTGCTGTGGGTGGAACTGGACTGGAACTTCTCAAATAGGGAGTGAGAATTTAGTTGGTCCTGAAGATGTGCGGCTACTACTTTATCCAGCACTTTGGACAGAAATGGCAGGTTGGAAATGGGCCTGTAGTTGGTGAGGATTTCTGGGTCTAAGGTGAGTTTTTTGAGGAGGGGTCTGGTGACAGCAGTTTTGAGATCAGATGGAACATATCCAGTCTGGAGTGAGTGGTTGATGACTTGGGTGATTAGGGGGACTTAGAGCGCAGACGTTGGATTTGACCAGGGCTGTAGGAAAAGGGTCCAGGGTACAGGTGGAGGGTTTCATCCTGCAGATGATGTCCTCAACCTCTCGCTGAGAGATCTTGGGGAAGCAGCAGAGAGTAGGGACTGAGAGCTGGAGAGAAGAGAGCGGATGGTGTCGACTTTTCTCCTGAAGAAGATGATGAAGTTATTGCACTGGTCTTCTGTGGTATCGGTGTGTGAGAGAGTTTGAGGCTTGAGGAGACGATTTATAGTAGAAAAAAGCTGCTTGGAGTTTCCAGGACTTGTATTGATGATGTTGGAGTAGAACTGTGACCGTGCTTTTCTAAGTGACTTTGAGTAGGTCTTTTGATGTTCTTGATAGAACAACTGTGCACAGTGAGTCCAGTTTGTGCAACACGCCGCTCGAGTACACGCCCAGCTGCTTTCTTGTTCCGTAGATCTGAAGAGAACCAGGGGGCTGAGCAGGAGAAGGAGACTGTTTGTGTTTTCACAGGGGCGTGGAGGTCCAGGATACGGCTCAGGGTGTTGTTGTAAAAATCCACGGATTCATTTGCTGATGCATATTTTGCAGACGTTAGTTGCTGGAGGTCCAAAGTCATGTTGCCCAGGTTGATGTTTTTTAGGTTTCCGAAATTAATTTGGCGTTTTGGTTTGGTGTGGTGGGATAAGTTCAACTCCAATGAAATGGCTTTGTGATCCGACACTCCCAGATCGTACACCAGCAGGTTTGGATGGGGGCAGTGTCAGTAATGACCAGGTCGAGCGTGTGCCCTCTGTTGTGTGTGGGGACGTCGACATGCTGTTTGAGGTTGAGACAGTCCAATAATTGTAGAGTTCAGCTGCAGGGTGGCAGGAGGGGGTGTCAACGTGAATGTTTAAATCTCTGAGTATGATAATATTTGAAGATGTGATACAGAGTGAGGTGAGAAGTTCACTTATCTCTGGATACAACACGTGACCTCAGCCGCAGCAGCCGATGTTTGATTCATTGAACGTTTTCAGCGTCATTCACCGCTTTCGCCGTTACACAGATTCGTGCCTCTTCACGTTGATGACGAGTCTCATGTAGAGAAGTTTTGTTACAGACATTCCTGAACTGACGGAGCAGCAGTGGCTCCAGGCTGGAAAAGAAAATGGAAAACTTAAACTTCCTTCCTTCTGTTCGACTGACTCCTCGAACTGTCCAACGTCGGAGCGTCCGGTCATGTCCGAGGCTCCGTCCACACTGATTCGCTTCAGTTTTAACAAAGCATCAGTGTTGCTATGGTAACGCCTGGCGGAGTTTTCCAGCCTCTGAATCAGAGACTTGTGGAAACGACTCGACTCGACAGTAACAGTTCCACCTCCTCGTCACTGCTCCGACTCTTCACCATCATTGTTCCTCCTTCAGAGACGATCTACTTCCTGTTTACGGCGACATGCTCATCTACTTGAATGGTCATGTGACGTGTACGGTGGCCCAGAAGTGTCGAGCAGAATACAAAATTTCACAAAACAGATGTCAACGGTATCAGTTCAGTTTTGTTCTCAAGCGAAGTTTATGAGAAATATCAGCTGATGTCACATCACATTCCCTCATAATCCACCGAGCCTGTCGATCCAGAGGTTATCGTTCCAGATGACTGATGTTTTTCTGGGAACTTTTTCAATGTTGACTGGAAAAAAGTTTCACACACACGAGGTTGAACAATCATCCACTGAGCCCGAGACTGATTCCTGTTTGTCCCATTCTGATGAACTTTAAACTTCTGCCGGCTGTTTCGCTCGGTCGGATAAAACACGTCCAGTTGTGGATTATTAATGAGAAACGCTGGCGACTAATGGAAAATCATATTCTGTTTTTTTTTACCTTTTCTGTGAACTTTAGAAACTTTCACACTGAAACAGAACTTTGAGTCTCATGCTCTCATCTTCCCATCTGTCTGTCTGTCTGTCTGTCTGTCTGTCTGTCTCTCTGTCTGTCTGTCTGTCTCTCTGTCTGTCTGTCTCTCTGTCTGTCTGTCTCTCTGCAGAGAAGGACTACAGCAGCCTTTGTGAGCGGCAGCCAATCGGACGTTTACTCTTCAGACACTTCTGTGACACTCGACCTGAGCTGAGGCGCTGCGTCAAGTTCCTGGACGCCGTGGTAAGAAAAGAGTGTGTGTGTGTGTGTGTGTTTGGGTTACTTGCTTTAATCCTGGAAGTGGGATTTTCCATGTTTAGTGGTTTGGAAAAACAAAAGGGATGAAGTGTGTGTGTGTGTGTGTGTGTGTGTGTGTGTGTGTGCGCGTGCTCGTCGGGGGGTTGGGGGTCTCAAGCACTTGTGTTTCTTTCTTTCTTCCAGGAATTTCTCCTAAGTTATAAAAGGGAGGGAGGTGTGTGTGTGTGTGTGTGTGTGTGTGTGTGTGTGTGTGTGTGTGTGTGTGTGTGTGTGTGTGTGTGTGTGTGTGTGTGTGTGTGTGTGTGTGTGTGTGTGTGTGTTCATGAGAAACATGTGTGTTCTTGTTTTCGTCCGTCCTCCGTGAGGGAAACAGGTGTTGAAATCAAAAAGCAAAAGAAGGTTAAGACAAAAATTGTGTCCAGATAAAAGAAGTTGATGCAAAAAGAATTAAAACAGAGAATCACAGGATCAGAGAGTGAAACACGTTTCAGACGTTGGTCTCTTAAAGTCGTTAAACTACTCAAAAGTTTTATTTGTGCTTCACAAAGTTGAGGTGAAATTTCCAATGAAGTTGGTGTTCTTCATTTATGAGCAACTCTTCCTCTTCACTTCCTGAAACTCTGAAGGGAAGTCTGTGTCAGATTTAATGTGAAGTTTGGGAGAAGAGAAGGTCTGTACAGTACACTGTAAAAAGTTTTTTGTAATTTCTTAATCAATCAAAACAAATAAACTTGTTTTTAATTCAGTTTCACTTCAATCCTAGAATTAAGAGGTAGAATTTTCTAGATGTTTCATAAATTTTGAGTAAAATTAACTGAACTTGAAAAAGTTCATCAAACTTCAGACTCGAATCATTTTACATAAACTGTAAAGCTCCTCAAAGTGAAGCCAAATCCTAATGATCGCCCCCTGGTGTCTGGCTGCAGTATAGGTCATAAGCCCCGCCCCCCTCCATGTTAGCAGATGGGACAGGTTTTAACAGGGGAAACGTCTTTTTGTGAACAGATGTTTAACATGTGGCTGCTGGAACTAAACTGGTGAACTGGTTCGACTGTCGAGCGTCTGACGCAGGAAGTCTAAGGAGCAGGAGTCTAATATGATGAATACTAAACTGTGGTTTCCTGCTTCACTTCCTGTTTTCGGTCTGTTCCTCGGCGGTTCCGTCCTCGTTCACGGTTCATATAAAGACCTGTATCACTGTTGCAGAACAATGAACAAGTGACACAACGTCAGCCTCAATAAAATAAGTGAAGACCGGCTGCTGACGTGCGCTTGACTCTCAAACACTCAGACATTTGTAATTCACAGCTTCATCCCACATCACATTTTTCACTGTGAGCGTTTGTCGCCCACGTTGACTTTTTAAAAAGTGTAACAACACATGCGACAGCTTCCAGAGACCGTCTCACGAAATCGATTGTTTGATTTATCGTTGATCTGTATTTCAGTCGTTTCCCTTAAAGAGCCAGTCTGTAATGTTTGTAATTTTCTGGCGGCATCTGGTGGTAAAGTTGCAAACCGCAGGGAACTGAGCGTCCGACAGGGGACACTTTATGGTGTCGCACCGCAGATTCCATTTCTGAACACGGCGTGTTCTAGATCGTTTAGTTCAACACCCGTATTCAACACGACGAAGAAACATGGAGGTCGGGTCCACCTCTTATATTGAACCCTCCGATCAGGCGCTTGGTGTCGTGTCACTTAACGTGGATCAGAACTTCTCTCAGTGATGATCAGAGGTGACCGACGACCTCGTCCATCAGGTGGCGAGGAGGCGTCGCTCAGACTGACCAGCTCCCAACTGAACAAACTGCTCTTCGGCTTCTTCACCCCGTCCGGCGGATACGAGTCACATTCGCAGGCAATTATGTTTCTCTCTCTTTCCCCCACAACCACTTCCCGTCTCGTCTCTGAGAGCTCTGGACGAGCTGCAGAGGGAAAATGAGATTTGAACCGTCTCCGCTGTCACTTAGCATTAGTTTACAGCGTCGCGCTGCGAGAGCGGAGAGGAAGCACTTTGCAGTTTTTCCAGTCAGGCTCAGTTTACTGTCAGTCACTCAGACGGAGGCTGGATGTGAGGAAGAGGAGGAGGAGGAAGAGGAATAGGAGGAGGAAGAGGAGGAGGAAGAGGAAGAGGGGAGGAAGAGGAGGAGGAAGAAGAGGAAGATGCGGAAGAGGAGGAGGAGGAAGAAGAGGAAAATGAGGAAGAGGAGGAGGAGCAAGAGAAGGAGGAGGAGGAAGAAGGAGGAGGAGGAAGAAGAGGAGGAGGAAAATGAGGAAGAGGAGGAGGAGCAAGAGAAGGAGGAGGAGGAAGAAGAGGAAAAGGAGGAGGAGGAGGAGCAAGAAGAAGATGAGGAAGAGGAGGAGGAAGAGGAATAGGAGGAGGAAGAGTAGGAGGAAGAGGAGGAGGAAGAGGAATAGGAGGAGGAGGAAGAAGAGGAAGATGAGGAGGAAGAGGAGGAATCGGAACGGGCCATGAAAACTGGGTGTTTCTGATGTACGACCTCGGCTGACGTCATTCTGTCTCCTCTCCTCTACGTTTGTCTGTTTGTTTGTCAGCAGATTGATGCATAAGCGACAGAACATAACCAGCTGCACAGTGTCACAACTGAAACTTCCCCTCCAGTAGAATTGAAAGAAAATGTCTGAGTGAGAATTCAGCAGGGAAATCTGACTTTGCCCATCTGTTCCTGCTGCGTTGGTCAGAACTCCAGAAGATGTCTGAGAAAAGAAAGACTTAGGGGGCGGATCCAGGAAGTTGTATCACTTTCTTTAACATTACTAGATAAAAGGTTATTCACAGATTTCCCAGGAAATTTAGATTTTCTTCTGATTGACAAACGGACATTGTCTTTGTTGTCTATATGAACCAGGAAGTCACGAGCTTCACACAAACTCAACTGTGTCCATTTAAATCAAGAAAATTGATTTAGTAAAATGTAATACAGTTATTATACAACATAACACTGAAATCTATTCATGCACCGAGACAAAAATCAGCTTGTCAGAATTATAAAGATCTATCGTCTTGCAACCAAAACAAAGTTTCATTTTTAGATCTAGTTTCTCGTCGTCACCTCTTTTTTCCAACTCGACTTCCCGTCATCTCGTTCCAGTCACATCTTCATCAGTTCACACATTTGAACCTCCAGACAAACAGCATCAGCATGTCGCCGTGGAACTTCCATGTCTGTGAAATGTCTTATTTTTCACGTGTTTGTGTGTTGGTGTGCAGGCGGAGTACGAGGTGACTCCGGACGAGAAGAGGAAAGAGTGCGGTCAGGAGTTCATCGACAAATACTTCAACCCAAAGGTCAGTAACTGATGCTGCTGCTGATATAACCTGTACTCACACTTACAGGAGAATGTTTGCAGAATAACACAATTAAAGTTTTGATCAGTTGAAACAATAATGGGCAGATAGTGACACGATGATACGATGAAATATGCTCTTATTTCAAATCCTCATATAAACTGAACATATAAGCATGCGAACAGTTATTTGTAGATATATTTGAAGAACATTACAACACTACTGCGGTTTTGTAACGTTCAACAATCCTCATATTGTTTATGTGAGATCTGGCAGCTGAAGCATCACGGTCACGTTACCATGAGCAAGATGTTCACTCACTGTTTTTATTCTCAATCAAACTGTTTATCCTCATTAAATCACAGATTAAACTCCAGTTACAATCCAATATAATAATTTATTGTCCCCGTTCTCTCTCACAAAAAAGACAAAAATAATGAAGTTACAATGAAAAAGTGGAGAAAAACAATTATGTTGTTTAAAAACAGAAAAATCGAATCAGCTCAGTTTTGTTTTCTCACAACAGATTTTATTAATATAATCCGTTACAGCAGATTCTGTTCTGCTAGAGCGTCTTTGAATGCACCGCGCGCTGGTTGTCTCTTCACCACGAGCTCAGAGAAGCTGAGAAGGAAGATAAAAATGAAAAAGATAAAAATCTTCAGATGCACTTTGAGTGACATCATGACGTCAAAGCACCGGAGGTCAAATTGTAAAGATTCACTCCTGTTTACGAGTGTGAACACGCAGACGTCTGCAGAGCGTCGAGGAGAATCTTCCTCCTCCAGCTGAGACTGTACCTTCACCGTGAGTTCACCTGGACGCG
>NC_061516.1:27257500-27262500 GCF_022379125.1 Scophthalmus maximus | reverse complement strand
CCTTCCACACCATGTCCTTCCTCCCACCCAGCGTCTTCCTGTGGTCCAGAACACAGTGTCCGTACAAACCTTTCCCAGTTTGCATGTGAAAGTCAGCAGCAGTGTCCGGTGGGTCAGCATGGACACAATGTGAAAAGGGTCCCCCGAGTCGGGGGCTTCAGTTCCATCAGAATAGTCCTGCAGCATCTCCCTCTCCTCACTGTCCAGTCTGTTCCACTCCTTCAGAATGGTCCTGGTGTGGCGGGCTGACCTCAGGCCCAGCAGGGAGGCCACTGCCTCCGTGTTCTGGAGACCAGGACCAGCAGCCTCCACGATCCCCTCAGGTCTGTCACTCCATCTCCCGTCAGCCATCGTGGAGATCCAGCCGGGCCCCCCACACCAGGGGCTCCTCCAGGAGCCAGAACAGAGACGCTGCAGGTCCTAGTCTGGACCACTTAAAAAGTCTCCACGCTGTAAAAAGTCCTTGATAGAAGTGAGGCAGTTTACACAAAGGGACAGAACCACCGTCCACTAAGAACAATGAAGCATCGAGACCCAGACCTGCTACCCCCCTCAGAATGGTGCTGGCCACTGGCTTCCAGACGACATCATCAGTCCCAAATAAAAACCTCTGCAGGAACTGGAGTCTAAAAGCAGCAGTCCGGCTCACTAAGTCCACCAATCCCTGCCCACCCTCCTCCTTTGGCAGGTACAAAACACATTGAGGAGTCCAGTGTAGATCGTCCCAAAAAAACTTTAGGATGATCGACTGGAGACTCTTTAAAAGACCAGCAGGGGGCTCCATACATTTCAGTTTGAGGCTGGATGCTACCAAGTTGTTAATGATAAGCACCCTGCCTCTGTGTGAGATGTGGGGAAGCAGCCACCTCCATTTATTCAACTTTCCCTCCACTTTGTCCACCACCCCCTGCGAGCAGCTGGAGGACGATGGTCAGGCTCCTTGTTAACATCTTGAGGCAGAAGAAACAGACTGAGCACCAGGCGACTGGTCTGAAGTCAGTGGTTCAGTGTTTCACTGTCATTTGTATTCAACTGCCTCTGGATCATCAGAAAACCTGACAGCACCTGAACGCAGCACGAGTCGCCCCCCCCTGGTCGGAGGCAGCTGCTGGGTCACACCAGCACTCTAATGAAACGCCAGGTCATTATGTTGAACACAGTTATGAGCAGAACACCTTTGGTTCTTGGTGATAATGAGAACTTTATTTGCCACATAAAGCGCCTTTGATTCGGGGGAAGCCATGAGATGAACGTGAGCTCATCTGAGGCAGCGATGGGGCTCGTGGAGTCAGCAGATCTCCGACACCAGCAGGACCCGTTTATTGGAAGGCTTTAAAAATAAAGGCGTATGATCTTGACATCAGTTCTCGAACCGACGAGGAACAAAACGCTGCTATGAACACGGAGGACTTCTCTGTATCTGCCAATGAAAGGAGCGATCTAATCTGGGTTGAAAAAACCTCCGCTGGACAAAGCGGGATTGTACAACTTGGGTCACCTGACTGGGTCCACAAGTACCAGTGGAAGTACAGACCTCTCTGTTCCATTTCCACAGCGATGATCGATGATCAGTCTGTCTCACACGTTCACTGACCTGGTTACGTTCTCACCCACGTCCGTTAGTTTGTCAGCAGGATTACGAGAAAAAGCGGATTTTTAACATTTGTGTATCACTGATTTCCCAGAGAATAATTTGTGGATCTTGATGGAAAACAATCCGGCATATTCGTGGACTGATTCTGAGTGTGTGATTGAATTTGAGAAGCTCTTCTTCTTCTTCTTCTTCTTCTTCTTCTTCTTGTGATGATGATGATGATGATGATGATGTTCACTGTAACACCACACTTATGAACGTAACAATATGAAGTTGGTAATAAGTGAGTTTCTCTCTGTGTCCGACAGGCAGCCGGTGACGAAGAACACGTTCCGTCAGTACAGAGTTTTGGGGAAAGGAGGCTTCGGAGAGGTGAGTTCACTTCATCTGAGAACATCATCGTCTCCTTCAACGGGGTTTCGTGTGTTTGTCCGTCTGCAGGATTCATCTAAATACAGAAACAATTTCATACATAAGACATATCAGTGCTTATGTTTACCGATACAAAATATTTTATTGTACAGATTTTAAATTTTTTTTATTTTACGTAAAATTAATTTTCTTCATTTTGTCAATTCAAGTTCTATATATTTGGTTGAATTTGTGTTTTCTTTTTATTTATAGTTATTTATGACAAAGTTTATGGTTAAACTAAAATATCAAGCCTTAATTACATTTCAATGTCATAAAGGTTTAATAATTAAATTATAGGAATCATTGACAGATTAATATATATATATACATATATGTATACATATATACATATATGTACACATATATACATATATGTGTACATATATACTTAAGCGACCAATCATGAATCTTTTACTCCCTAATATTGCCATCAGCTCCCAAAAATCCATGTCTTGATTCTAGTCGTTCATTTATGTCTGTTTCCTCCCACACCAAATTATATATATTTCCAAATTCCCTTTTTTATCCTTCCTCATCTTTTGTTGTCTGATGTTGGATTTACAAACCGTACATCTTTGAAACAACACCCGTTTTGTTTTTTACTTACAATATATTTGTGTAACATTTTCTGAAAGTCGAGCAGATTACATTTTGTAACATTGTTGAAATGATAATTTCCCATGCGTCACTTTGACAGGACGTCGTCCTCAGTTAACGATGCAGGCGCCCGACCGCGTCGCTCCTCGGCCTCCTTCACATTAGACTCATTGAGATGCTGCAGATAGAGATCCTGACCTTTACCTGCCTCAAAGTAAACTCCCACGTGAAAGACCTCGATTGTGCTCAGAGCTGTGGAGATTCTGAGTGAATCCTGAAATGAAGGGTTTTTATCTGCGGTGTCTAAATCCCGTTACTCACCACTGAATGGTGACTCTGTGCTGCAGAATCCACGCTGGTCTCATGGTGATGAACCGATTCAGCGGACGAGCAGTCGGTCATGAGATAACGAGATATGAAAAGAGAAAATGTTTGTTTTTTACTGGTGGTTGTAACTGCACGTTATCCATTAAGGTCCCGGCTCGTTTTGTTCACATGTTGGTCGCTATAGCCTTAAGCCAATACGAAATACAATACGTAACTGTGGTTGTCTGTCCACTGTATGATCACCGTTACAGCTTCTTACTCAAGCTGCTTTCACAACAGAATGAGCCCGTGTGAGAATAAAGCGGGAAAATCTCCACCAGGCGCCTGAACGTTCCTGAAAACGTTCCTGCTGTTGTGAAATTGATGATTGTGATATTTGTTAAAAAAACAGTTGAACAAAAGCTTTTTTTGTACGTTTGTGTGTGTGATGGCCATTGCCAAGGTCGGTTGGTTGGTTTGGTTGGTTTGGTTGGTTGGTTGGTTGGTTGGTTGATTGGTTGGTTTGATTGGTTGGTTGGTTTGATTGGTTGGTTGGTTGGTTGATTGGTTGGTTGGTTGGTTGATTGGTTGGTTGGTTGGTTGGTTGGTTGATTGGTTGGTTGGTTTGATTGGTTGGTTGGTTTGATTGGTTGGTTGGTTTGATTGGTTGGTTGGTTGGTTGGTTGGTTTGATTGGTTGGTTGGTTTGATTGGTTGGTTGGTTGGTTGGTTGGTTTGATTGGTTGGTTGGTTTGATTGGTTGGTTGGTTTGATTGGTTGGTTGGTTGGTTGGTTGGTTGGTTGGTTGGTTGGTTGCCTTGAATTATTTTGTTTTTTGAAATTTAAATTTTGAGTATTTCATTGATCTTTACTGTATATTTCAGACGTGTGTGGAGTGACTGTATTGAAATCCATTTTGCAACCTGCACATATTTAATGAAACTACTTGAACAAGGTCTTTTTAGGCAGTTGATTCGTTGAAGATTATAATATATCTGCTATTCCAGTGTAAATGGTTTCTGGTTTATTTGAAGAAACATCTGATCTCTGGTCTCCACAAGAGTATTTCTTTAAATCTGAAGTGTTGAGTGTTGTTTTAACTAATATTTAGTTTGGATCTTATTTTTCCCAAACTCTTGCTGCCTTCATATTTATAACCTGCATGTCTGGTTCACACCTCAACGTAGCGGAGGAGCGGCGCTGCAGTTCATCTCAGTCTGATCATAGTTGTATAAAAACTGTTTCTTTCAGTACAAACAGTTCTCCGCCTGTGGTCCGATGTTTCCTTTACAATCAGCGTCTTGTCTGAGGCCAGGTCGCTCTCAGAAACACAGTCACAAGTTGGATTGCGATGGAATATTTTAAGGGCGTGTATTGTGTCTTTTGACAATGCAGCTTTTTATCCAGGGGAATGAAAATGTCCCTTTTTGTGAACTCTTCTTCGTCTTCTCGTTGCTCGTCCTCCTCTTCCCCGCCGCAGGTGTGTGCGTGTCAGGTACGAGCCACGGGGAAAATGTACGCCTGTAAGAAGCTGGAGAAGAAGAGGATAAAGAAGAGGAAAGGAGAATCCATGGCGCTCAACGAGAAACAGATCCTGGAGAAGGTCAACAGCAGATTTGTGGTGAGAATCTCGTCGTCTTTAACCGACGACAGGAGACTTTTTGAACAAACATTGATCTGAACGTGGGACGAAAAGTTCACGTTCGAAATGTTAATCCAACATATTCTGTGTAGAATCAGTTTGTGACCCATGTGGGTTAATCGGACCTGACGTCCACAACATCTCCAGTAATTAAGTGACGACTGTTCGATTCTCCTCCGACTTGTTTGATCTGAACAGTCGGTTTGTCCTGGTCTCACGCCTGAGGAGTCCCTCAGGGCTCAAACTGAACTGACCAGCGCTCGGCGTGTCTTACTCGTAGGGACGTATCACGCATCACCATGCCTCATTAACACGTGACGCTCCTCTTGTGTCCAGGTGAGTTTGGCGTACGCCTACGAGACGAAGGACGCCCTGTGCCTGGTGCTGACCCTCATGAACGGGGGAGACCTGAAGTTTCACATCTACCACATGGGCGATGCAGGTTTCG
>NC_061516.1:27250000-27252500 GCF_022379125.1 Scophthalmus maximus | reverse complement strand
CATTTCATGTGGCTTCAGTCTTCTTCCACAGGAGTCTAACTAAGTAAATACATTTAAAAAGTACAGTAGATCAAGACTGAGCGTCTACAGCCTATAAGTATTAGTGTGAAGTGGATGGAGCGCCGTCACGCTGCAGGTGTTGATGCAGCTCACGTTAGCTCATCATGCTCATCGTGTCAAATGTCAGTTCGACCAGTTCGAAGAAAACACACACTCCGACAGCCGACCGGACTTTTCTCTCCCACGATAATCTCCTGACCCCTGAGGTCAAACATGACTGTCTTTTAGATTCAAAATCCTGATCATACCATGTAATAAGTACAATCAAAACATAACAGAAGCCCAATAAATCTTAGGTGAAGCAGATGAAGAACAAGAAATCTGCAGCTTCCTCGGTTCATCTGGGAAGAAAAATATTCATAAACATTCACTGAAATGTCCTGAAAAGTTTGAATTTAATTTGTACTATTCTTTTAAACAATATGTTATATATTGATCCGGTGTGTTTAACTGAGCTCCAGTGTTTGGTCCCTGGGGTCAGGGGTCAGAGGTCATCAGGTGTGTGTGTGTGTGTGTGATCCACTGAACTTCTCTGGAGCTCGTTTCCTGAGATAAAGGAAGTTGATGAAATTCTTTGAGTTTTAAAAGTGAGAACCGAGCTGCATCGTTCAGAGTTAAGTTCGTTCTGATTTCTTACCCTGAGATAAATCTGGTGTCAGATATCAGAAGCGAGCAGCGCAGCTTCATCCAGCAGACACACAACAACAAGAACAACTAGTTCCAACGTGAAAATCTTGTCCTTTTGGAAAATAATGACCGTTGATGATTTGGGACGACGCGTCCTGCCGGGCTCCATCTCCCGTCTCCTCAGGAGCAGCCTCAGCACAGGAGAATGGAAATGAGCTGTGATTGGCTGATGGGATGAAGGACCAGCGGCGTCTCTGTGTGAAAGTGTGAAGTCAAGTCTCCAAGAGAAAAGAAGGAGTTGTTTCATTTCAGTCCTTTGTGTCGGCTCCTGGAACAGGCTCTTCTTCTCTCTCATCCCGTCTTTCTTCTTCTTCTCTCTCATCCCGTCTTTCTTCTTCTTCTCTCTCATCCCGTCCTTCTTCTTCTTCTCTCTCATCCCGTCCTTCTTCTTCTTCTCTCTCATCCCGTCTTTCTTCTTCTTCTCTCTCATCCCGTCCTTCTTCTTCTTCTCTCTCATCCCGTCTTTCTTCTTCTTCTCTCTCATCCCGTCCTTCTTCTTCTTCTCTCTCATCCCGTCCTTCTTCTTCTTCTCTCTCATCCCGTCCTTCTTCTTCTTCTCTCTCATCCCGTCCTTCTTCTTCTTCTCTCTCATCCCGTCCTTCTTCTTCTTCTCTCTCATCCCGTCTTTCTTCTTCTTCTCTCTCATCCCGTCCTTCTTCTTCTTCTCTCTCATCCCGTCCTTCTTCTTCTTCTCTCTCATCCCGTCCTTCTTCTTCTTCTCTCTCATCCCGTCTTTCTTCTTCTCTCTCATCCCGTCTTTCTTCTTCTTCTCTCTCATCCCGTCCTTCTTCTTCTCTCTCATCCCGTCTTTCTTCTTCTCTCTCATCCCGTCTTTCTTCTTCTTCTCTCTCATCCCGTCCTTCTTCTTCTTCTCTCTCATCCCGTCCTTCTTCTTCTCTCTCATCCCGTCCTTCTTCTTCTTCTCTCTCATCCCGTCCTTCTTCTTCTCTCTCATCCCGTCTTTCTTCTTCTTCTCTCTCATCCCGTCCTTCTTCTTCTTCTCTCTCATCCCGTCCTTCTTCTTCTTCTCTCTCATCCCGTCCTTCTTCTTCTTCTCTCTCATCCCGTCTTTCTTCTTCTTCTTCTCTCATCCTGATTTCTTCCTCTCTGCCTCCTGCAGACTTTCACTGATCCGCCCGTCGTTTTCTCTCTGGTCGACTCGTCTTTCCTCCACTTCACACCTTTGTTTCTCCAAAGAGATCTACAAGTGATGTATTTGGTTAGCGTTAGCTTAGCGCAGAGGATACAATACGACATTAAAGGCATATAAAAAATAGAATCCAAATGTTCATCAGGGCAGAAGCAAAGATCGTCCATGAGAAAACATCTCCCCCCTTCCATCCTCCGTCGTGCCCATCTGTTGCCAAGGCAACTCAAACTCAGGAAGGATTTAAATGAAATGTGCTGCGAGGAGACACTCGTTGTACACAACACGTTAAAGTACATTCACAGGATGAAGAGGAGGAGGAGACGGGATGAAGAGACTGATGAAGAGGAGGAGGAGACAGGATGAAGAGACTGATGAAGAGGAGGAGGAGACGGGATGAAGAGACTGATGAAGAGGAGGAGGAGACGGGATGAAGGGACTGATGAAGAGGAGGAGGAGACGGGATGAAGGGACTGATGAAGAGGAGGAGGAGACGGGATGAAGGGACTGATGAAGAGGAGGAGGAGACGGGATGAAGGGACTGATGAAGAGGAGGAGGAGACGGGATGAAGGGACTGATGAAGAGGAGGAGGAGACGGGATGAAG
>NC_061516.1:27230000-27237500 GCF_022379125.1 Scophthalmus maximus | reverse complement strand
CGACGAGAGCTTCAGATTTTCATCTGACGCCGGCGACACGTGGATCACGAGGGTTTTTCCTCTGAGTGAAATGTGTTGACAGGTCGGCTCCGAGGAGGCGAGGGGCCTCGATGTGTGGCCCCCGGAGTCCGTCCCCCCACCTGGTCTGTTGGAGGTCGGGCTGGGCGATATGGCCTATAAATATATGCAATATATTTTTGTCATATTGCGATACACGATATTCACGCGATATTTAAAAAAAACTTTTCTAAAGAACTTCATAGATGCACAATTTATCCCTTCGATGAGAAGTCACACCAGTATGATGATTCTAGTCGTCCCTGAAACCTCTCAAGAAGAACTCTGTGTCCCACTTTGTTCAGCGACATCGAAATGTAATGTCGCACTAAGTTTTCCCGGGTTTCCGACCTGAGGAGACGAGCGACTCCGTCACCTCTCACACGAAGGTTCTGCAGATGTCACGTCGTTACCGATCGGCTTGTGGAGCCAAACGGACCAGAACCAGTTGAGCAGAACCAGTAGAACATTCACATCCGATGGTCTCACGTTCTGCTGCAGCGCGTCGGCCTGAACCACGAACGGACTGAACTCACTGACGTACTCGAGGTTTTCAAGAGGAAGGACATGTACTCGACTGAAACAGAGGGAGATCCATTTCTGTACGAGTGGTTTCAAGGAAAGAGACGAGGATATAAATAGTGTTGAGTATGTGATGTTCTGTACGTGTGTTTCCTGAACGCTGCTCTCGTCAGGACCGGAGTCGGACGCGTGCGGAGCAAACAAAGGAAACGTTCCACATCAGCGCTCGGAGGTTGAAGTACCCGCGACCTCGTCGATGAATCACCGACAAACACATTTCAAATTACAACGGACACAGAGATGTGTGATTCACAAAAGGTGAAGGAGGAAGATGAAAAGACACGACACGAACCCTCGAGCTATAAACGTGACTGATTCAGAAATAAAAACACTCAGCTCGTCACTGAGTTTCACTCGTCAGGTCCGGGAGGAAAGAAGCTGTTGCTTCTCTCTACTCTTCGTCTCCCGACGGCGGGAGACGAAACAGCCGGTGGATCATCTCAGCAGCGTTTCCCTTAATTCTTCTACTTCCTTTTCCCATCACTGACGAATCATCGAGAGCTGAATTTGTGTTGACTCGTAAACTCTGCAGCTTAAACGTACCGGTCACATTTGGACCAATCAGACGGCGTGTAAAGGGACGTAGTCTGGAAACTGAAGCCTGTGTTCTGTGTCCTGACCAGCAGAGGGCGACTCTATGCATTCTATGTGTCAGCACTTGGAGAATGATTTTAGCAATGAAAAGTGCTCTTTAAATGAAATTTACTATTATTATTATTATTATCTATGAGAACGTGACTTGACTTCTCACTTGATTTATATCGTCAGTAAAACATTTTCCTGAGGAGTTTATGGTTCAGTCTGTAGTTCCAGTACCAACGTTGGTCCAACGATACGTTTCTTTTGCACTTTAATCGCTCGACGTGTAACTTGAATTCTCTGTTATGTCGTCGTCACTAGTCACAGTATGAAATTCACGTACAATTGGTTTCATAAGGTTCCAGTCGCACTGAGACATCTCATGTTCTGTGTTAGCGTAGCCAATAGCTGAGTGTTGGCTAATGCTATTAAAAATGCTAAGCTAACGTCAGCCACAACAGTGAAAAAATCTCCAACAAAAACTTAATCCAACAATTTAATTCTACGAGAAGACGGAGAGGAAGTTGTCGATATCTCACCGTATGTTTCATCGTCCACGGAGGGTTCGGCGCCGGCTGCAGTGCTAACATGCTAACATGCTAACCTCATGTTTCCTCAGGTTAGACGTGTTTTGCCCCGACCAGCTTTGAAATGTGCTTCACAAATATTGCAGCGAGCGTTTTCTGCGTCCACTTTGTAAAGTGTCAGTAAATATCTGTACGTTTGTTCTCGGGAGGGTGGAGGTTGAACGGGTAAACATCAAACATGGAAGTTAACATTTCTGATGATGATTGTTTTAATGTTTTCCATTTACTCGATGTCTCTCACTACATGACTGTGAATATCTTCTGATATTAACCCTTCACCCGGGGTCGGCGTCATAGATCCGGCCTGAACAGCTGAGATTGTTTTAACTCCTCTGATTCTCACTGTGTTGGAAATATGGTCTGAACTCCAGTCCTGTGATAATCGGTCTCGTCTCCTCCCGTGTGTCTTTGTAGAGCAACGGGACCCCGACTCTGCCCCGAGAGGGACCAGCTGTTTGACTTGGATGAACCAGTGCGACGAGGATTCACAACATCAACGCTTCTGATCGGACAAGGCCTCAGGTCGTACGACTCACTTTGTTTTTATTCCAACTCAAACCTGAGTTTCTTCTCGTCCATCAGAAAGAGGGAAATGTTTTCACCTTTATCAGGATTCTTAGAAAATCAAGATGCTGGATTTTGTAGGAGCCTCCCGCAGAATGTAGACAGATGTTTGGAGCAGAGATCATCTGTCGTCCGGTGGAATAACAGAGTTTCATCAGTTTCCATCTGAACGAGGAGAATCTGCAGCTGCCGGACGTCTGCACGAGATTTACAAACAGAAAGAAAGATTGTTTTTTAATTTTCCTGCAGGTCAGATCAAGTTTTCTGTTGTTTCTCTCTGATTATTTTAAATTTTAAATGAATTCATCTTCAGTATTTCAAAAGCGGACACAGATTTCCTTTGAGTGTTTGAAGGGAATGTGTTGGTTTCTTTTTCTGTAGCATTCTTCCTTTCTATTGGGACAGAAATAGATTTTTTACTCCCAGTGTTTGTTGGGACTTCCTGTGATTTGCGTTCATTTGCCTGTGGACCAGGTGGACGTCCGGCTGCTGGTCACTTCCAGGTCCGTCCTGAAGTTTTCTTATGGGAGAAATATTTTTTATTGAGATTTTATTCTGTGAGAACTCCAACGTGACTGAGAACTCTTCAGGAACACGGAGACTAACAGCGGAATGTTCAGACGTTATTCTCCATAGGAACCGTTTGGGATTTTATCGTTTTTACGTTTTGCCGGGATTGTTGACCTCGGAAACTTTTCTAACAATTACGTCAACGAGAAAAGCATTTGAACGTCTTTTTACATTCTGAAGTATCAAGCAAAGTATTGAAAGTACCGAGGAGTTTGACCAGAGCCAGAATCAGATAGGGATGTCACAGTTCAAACTGATTCATCAGCATTCGGAGGCATGTTCACGTTCTCCGTGACGGCAGCCATCTTTATTTTTGTCCCCATCTTGGGTTTTTCTTCATGAAAGTGATAAATGTGTCGAAGAGACGAATCCTAAGATCGACGAGTTTCACGAGGAGAGCGGGACCTGGAGTACAATCTGAGATCATCTCTTCCGACTTCGGGGGAAGTCGCTGCCCGTCACTGCCATGGTGATGTCGCAGGGCACCTACACCTTCCTGGCCTGTTTCGCCGGCTTCTGGTTGGTCTGGGCCGTCATCGTCATGCTCTGCTGTTTCTGCAGCTTCCTGCAGCGCCGGCTGAAGCGCCTCCGCGACGAGCGGCTTAGGGAGCAGTGTCTGCGAACGGTCGAGATGGAGCCGCTCAGCTGTCAACCTGCGGGATACCTGCCGCCGCCGCCGCCGCCGCCGCCGCCTCAGCTGCCCAGGGAGCCGCCACAGTTCTGCCCTCCTCACACCATGACGCCGCCACTTCCTCTGCTGGTTCCACACCCGCTGCCACGGGCGACGTGGATCAGCATGCCAGGTAACGTGAAGGGAGGTTTAAAGTCCTGGTTCATTTTCATGCTCTTCTATTTTTCGGTTGTGATGTTTTGAGTTGGTTAAATCCTTTGACAGATTCCTAGAAAGACAAAGTCACGTGACTTTAATCCACCGTGTCTGTTCCATATGCTGCGCTGGCTCCACCTGCTGTTGTGGAGGTGACGTGTGAGAGAAAATCCACGAGGAAAGACGGCGCCAATATTTTCTAAATTTGTTGTGTAAATTAGTTTGATTCCAAATGCTCTCATCTCATCTCATCTCATCTTCAACCGCTTATCCGTGGTCAGGCCGCGGGGGCAGCAGCTTCAGTAGGGGGCCCCAAACTTCCCTTTCCCTGGCCACATTAACCAGGTCTGACTGGGGGATCCCGAGGCGTTCCCAGGCCAGTGTGGAGATATAATCTCTCCAGTCCTGGGTCTACCCCGAGGTCTCTTCCCAGCTGGACGTGCCTGGAACACCTCCCAAGGGAGGCGCCCAGGGGTCATCCTTACCAGATGCCCGAACCACCTAAACTTGCTACTTTCAACGCAAAGGAGCAGCGGCTCTACTCCGAGTTCCTCACGGATGACTGAGCTTCTCACCCTATCTCTAAGGGAGACACCAGCCACCTTTCTAAGGAAACCCTTTTCGGCCGCTTGTACTCGCGATCTCGTTTTTTCGGTCACGACCCATCCTTCATGACCATCGCTGAGGGTGGGAACAAAGATTGACCGGTAGATTGAGAGCTTTGCCTTCCGGCTCAGCTCCTTTTTTGTCACAACGGTGCGGCAAAGTGAGTGTAATACCGCCCCCGCTGCTCCAATTCTACGGCCAATCTCACGCTCCATTGTCCCCTCACTCGCAAACAAGACCCCGAGGTACTTAAACTCCTTGAGGTAAGGGCTCATTCCCTACCCGGAGTAGACAATCCACCAGTTTCCTGCTGAGAACCATGGCCTCAGATTTTGAGGTGCTGATTCTCATCCCAACCGCTCCACACTCGGCTGCGAACTGATCCAGTGAGTGCTGAAGATCACAGACCGATGGTGCCATCAGGACCACATCATCTGCAAAAAGCAGTGATGAGATCCCCAGGCCACCGAGCTGCAACCCCACCCCACCACGACTACGCCTCGATATCCTGTCCATAAATATCACAAACAGGATTGGTGACAAAGCGCACCCCTGGCGGAGACCAACCCCCACCGGGAACGAATCCGACTTACTGCCGAGAACCCGGACACAGCTATTGCTTTGAGTATACAGGGATTGGATGGCCCCAAGAAGTGACCCCCTCACCCCATACTCCCTCAGCACCTCCCACAGTATCTCCCGGGGGACCCGGTCATACGCCTTCTCCAAATCCACAAAACACATGTAGACTGGATGGGCATACTCCCAGGCCCCCTCCAGGATCCTTGCAAGGGTAAAGAGCTGGTCCGTTGTTCCACGTCCAGGACGGAATCCACATTGTTCCTCTTCAATCTGAGGTTCGACTATTGGCCAAACCCTCCTTTCCAGCACCTTGGAGTAGACTTTACCCGGGAGGCTGAGAAGTGTGATACCCCTGTAATTGGCACACACCCTCTGATCCCCCTTTTTGAACAGGGGAACCACCACCCCGGTCTGCCACTCGTTTGGCACTGTACCCGACCTCCACGCAGTGTTGCAGTGACGTGTCAACCAAGACAGCCCCTCCACACCCAAAGCTTTCAACATTTCTGGGCGGATCTCATCAACCCCCGGGGCTTTTGCCATTCCAAATGCTGAGATATACATTTTTAATTTGCAAAACAAAATGCATTCGTATGTTGTAACTGAATAATTTGTAAAACATGTTTTGTCCATATTCCCGTCGTCTCTCTGAAGTGGTAGTTACACGTCAAATATAAACTTGTGTTTCCGTTCGTCTCGACAAGAAACTCTGCTCTCAGGCACATTAATCCATTCTCTGCTGCCGAGTGAAAAACCGCTGCCAAACCTGTCACATCTAGTTGCTTTTTAATTATGGACCAAATTAATATTTAATTCATGACATGTAACTTTCTTCATCTGAATTCAAAAACTAGGGGAAAAAACAAATTAATTCCAAACATCCATGAGACGGGGGGATTACATTATACAATATTTCCGGTCTTTTTTGACTGGTTCCCAGCCTCCACCTCCCCGCCCGCCTCCCTGCCTGCCTCCACCTCCCCGTCCGCCTCCACGCCTGCCTCCACCTCCCTGCCTGCCTCCACCTGCCCACCCGCCTCCCCGCCTGCCTCCACCTCCCTGCCCGCCTCCCCGCCTGCCTCCACCTCTCCGCCCGCTTTCCCGCCTGCCTACACCTCCCTACACCTCCCCGCCCGCCTCCCTGCCCGCCTCCCCCAACCTCCCCGCCCGCTTGCCGGCCTGCCTCAACCTCCCCGCCTGCTTGCCCGCCTGCCTCAACCTCCCCGCCCGCTTGCCGGCCTGCCTCAACCTCCCCGCCCGCTTGTCCGCCTGCCTCAGCCTGCCTACACCTCCCTGCCTGCCTCCACCTCCCCGCCCGCCTCCCCGCCTGCCTCCACCTCTCCGCCCGCTTGCCCGCCTACCTACACCTCCCTACACCTCCCCGCCCGCCTCCCCGCCTGCCTCAACCTCCCCGCCTGCTTGCCCGCCTGCCTCAACCTCCCCGCCCACTTGCCCGCCTGCCTCAACCTCCCCGCCCGCTTCCCCGCCTGCCTCAACCTAATGACCTATGACCGAGCTCTTCAGCGTTTATCCTCATGAAAGATTTTTCGTTAGCAAGACAGCGACATACAGATTTATAGCAACACTGCTGCTGAAATTTAACTCATGGTGTACGTTAGAAATATGGAATTGCCAGTACTTGTATAGTTATCAAGTTATTATTGAACTGGGAGACGTATCATATCATTGCAGCCCCACGATCTACCAAGACGTGTGGAGAGAGTTAGTCATGTACAGAGGAAAACCAATGAAGAGTAAGAAAGAACGGAATCAAAGGTTCGAGGGATGAAGTGAAGAGATTTGTGTCGAGTGAGAGGAGACGTGGAGCGAGTGGAAAGAACATCGGCTGCTGTCGGAGATGTTTACGAGCAGAGACAGACGGTGGAGGATGAAAACAAAAGGTTGCTGGAGTCGCGGTCACAAAGCAGACTGATGGAGAGCTTCAGTATCCAGGCAGCGTGGAGCTCACGGCGAGGCGGCTGCCGAGCGCCGTCGCCGAGCGCCGGGACCAGAGAGAGAAGACGAGGCCCGTCAGAGCGACGACACGATGACAGATGATCAGTTTCATTCTTGGATCACTGCTGGTGTTCTGACGTGTGTTCATACAGCGAGATCATATGTTTGTGAGCTGCTGGTACGAAGCGCCATCTTTTTCTAAACCAGAAGTAACCAAATCTGGAGGAGCGGGGGGTGTGGCCTGACCGAGAGCTCGTCAACTGCACGTCCACCCCCATTGGACCGTACCAGCTGTCAATCACAGGATATCCACGTATACATATCCGTAACATAAACTCTCAAGAAAATGTTCTACTGCCGTTATAAAATCAAGTGAGAAGTAGAGTCACGTTCTCATAGAGTCGCCCTCTGCTGGTCAGGACACAGAATACAGGCTTCAAGCTCTTCAGCTTTGGACCGGTCTCTGGTCCGAACAGGCCACGTCAGATTCATCAAACACTTCTAAGTTCAGAAAATTAACATGATGATATGCTTTGCATATTTGAGTGAGGGCAGCAAAATAGCATTATTAACGCCCCAATAATACCATAT
>NC_061516.1:27217500-27227500 GCF_022379125.1 Scophthalmus maximus | reverse complement strand
TTTGTGGCGGTCGCAGGATGACGACGGTCAGACTTTTAATATTAAAAACAGATTTAATATCCTTCTTCTTAAGTTTTGTGACAAATTCCTTCTCTCATGAAATAAAAACATCTTCGCCATCGATGCTTCGTCCTGTAATTTATGGAGTGAAGTGTTTTATCTTCACACTCAACAAGTTTTATTTCTCACATACGACGAAATGGAATCTCCACAAGATCAAACATGACAAACCCTGAGTCTCTTTAAATCCGCTCCAACATATGTTGTAGTTTTTGTATATTTCCTTCTTAAAATTAAACCAACAGACAAACAGACCTTCTCTCAGGATCTTCAGATCAAATGAAATGTCCTCACGTCTTCAGGATTCAGTTGAAGATTCATTGGGTCTTTTTATTGGAGATTCTGTATTTTATTCTACTTGTTTGTGTTTTTCTTGTTCGTTTCTTCTCGTCTTACCTGATTGTTCTGATCTTCTTAAAGCGGCAGTGTGTCATATTCAGAAGATCTTATTCACAGACGTTGAATATATTGTCCCTGGGAAATCTGATGTAACAAGAAGTTAAAGACGATTATTGATTGTTTGTAAAGAGCAGAAACATGAGGACAGGACAGTGTGAAGGAGACACTGACGCCATCTGGTGGTGGAGGTGTTGAAGTGTCCGGTGTGAGAGGAGGACGAGGAGGAGGAGGAAGGATTCACTCTCAGTTCATCAAGTGTTCCACTAGCGTCTGTCTCTATATATATATATATATATATATATATATATATATATATATATACATATATATATATATATATATATATATATATAGAGACATGTCTGTTTGACTCATGTGACTCAGGTTTGTCCCACCGGAAAATGAGCCTTTGTTTTATCAAATTAGAAACACAGACGTCCTGCGTCCTCGTCGACTCTAAACAGGAAGTGAGGTGAAAACGTCACAGAGCTCGACAGAGACCCGCGGCTCGTCGCCCACGAGGAAGAAGAAGAAGAAGAAGAAGAAATCAAAGTGCACGGAACCGGATTTCAGATTGAGAAGCCGTTTAATCTTGAGTTCAGTCGTAAAATCATACAAAAGGAGTGAAAAAGGTGAAACAGGAAGCCACAGTTTGACTCGTGTCAGCAGATTTCATCCTGAAGTTCGGACACACCAGAATAAGTTAAATGTTTCACCGTCGTCGTCGTTGCTGTTGTTTATTTTTAAACTTCTTTTCGCTAAATAACAAGACGAACTTCCTGCGGAGGTGAAGTGTGTCGGCGGGAGGAAGGAGGTGAAGAAGAAGAAAGAAAGAGAGTGAAGTTATACACAGGATTAGTTTATATGGTGTTATTATTAAAGCACTACAGAGCAGGTGAGGCGCAGTGCGCTACGTTAACGATTAATAAATCATGTACAGAAAAAAAAAAGTTCCCAAAGCTCCGGCTAATACATCTGCATCGCAAAAAGAAAAAGAAATAAATAAAAAGAACAAAACACAGAAATAAAAACTGAGCTGAGCATCAAACGTGGCTACGGTTTGTTTTCCTCTAAAAGATCAAGACAGAAGTAGTTTATGATGAAACTTGTTGTTGTTGTTGTTGTTATTATTTATTACTTTTTTTGTTTGTTTGTGTTTTTCTTTTTTCTTTTTTTTTAGAAAAAAAAATCAGTTTTTCTTCATGAAGCGGCACTTCCTACTTCCTCTTGGTCCGATGGCGTGACGTGGCGTCCGATTGGCCGGTTAGTCGTCGTCGTCGTCGACCACGGGGTCTGTGTCCCAGCACGTGATGTCAATCTCTGAAACACACACACACACACACACACACGTGTTGGAAGTGTTGAGGACGAGTGACGGAAGCATCACAACAAAACAACAACAACCACGTGTAAGAACTCCCTGACAGAAGAGTTTCTCACCTGGTGGCTTGTTATAAAACACTGGCGCTGGTTTGGCCGAGGAATTCTCCGATTGGCCAAATTCCTCCTCCTGCGATTGGCTGAAGTAGCCCTCACTCGCCTGCGAGAGCCGACAGACAGACGGAGGAAGAAAACAAGGACGTTAAGGAGTGAAAGGTCCGGAAGCCTGAGTGTGAATGTGCAGCAGCAGCGTGAACCCGTCTGACCTGCGTCCCTTCTTTCAGCAGCGTCTCCCCATTGGTCATCAGCAGCTGTCCGTCATCCAGCTCCTGCCCGTCCCCCGACGCGTGCTGCAGTGCATGCTGGTAGCTGAGGGTCATCTGATCGGAGCAGGTCACGTCCACCAGGCTGGACGGGTCGTCCTCGGCGACGGTTGCCGAGCAGAGAGTCCCGTCCATCATGTCGTCGAAGCTGAGGAGTGGCTGAGGGCGGCCGGCGGCGGCGGCGGCGCTGGGCAGGACGTCGCCCATCAGGTCCACCAGGTTGGAGGACTGGGACGTCTGGGAGGGGTTTGTGGGAGGAGCCGAGCTGCTGTCCCACAGGTTGACCAGGTGCTCCGTCCCGGACTCCCACACCGAGAAGCCGGACGAGTCGCGGGCCTGAGGGGCGACGCTCTGCACGGGCTTGGTGGGCGTCGACTCCTGTACCGGCGGCTTCTGCTCCGGCTTCGCCACCGAGTCTGGAGACGACGAGCAAGACACCAACTTCATTATGTTTCTTCACCAACGTTGATCTCAACTTGATCATGAACTGGATTCAATTAGGCTGAAAAGTCAAACTATTGTTTCAACAGTATTTTATTCACTTAAAAAAAAAGTGCTGTTAAAACATTTAATACGGAAGCAACATGTCCCGACCCCGTCTCCCCACAGAGCATCTCACTTACAGTTTGACTTGTGATAACATTAGCTTGTTTGCTAGCAAGCAACACTAAGTTCAAACTGAAAAAACAAGCTGATAGTCAGATGTTTGTGGCAGAATTAAAAACCAGGATCATCTTTCTGTTAAAAACACTCTGTTAGTCGACACATTGTAAATCAACTCAAAAATTCTCTTCTCTGATGCTAGGGACGGGGCTAGCAGCTAGCATGCTAACAAACATGTGGTAGAAATAAAAGAAGAACAACATTGGTGTTGAGTGAAGAAATGAAGGTTGACGCTAAACTAATGTTTCTGATTGGTTAGTAAACAGCTCCTAATGCTAACGTTAGCTATGTAGCAGTAGCAACAACAGTCACAGTGATATGACATCTCACACACGTCACTTCCTGAATAATATAACTGTGAAGTTTCATGAGTAAATTGGTAAACGTAATGATTTAAAGACGATAAATGAAAAATCTTGAATCAACAGATTTCTTCAAATGACAAAACAAATATGAAGTCGGCTCCTTGAACAAAAGCTGATGGTTGATATTTCAATCAAACCCACTACAAGACAGATTATTATCATCATTAATATTAATATAACTGTCAGTAACAGCGCCTAACGGTTCGTCCGTCTCACCCAACGCGTCTCTGCCGTCCTCCCCCTCGCGGCCGAAGTCCTCTCTGATGTCTGTGGTGACGATTTTGGGAACGGGCGACACGGCGGCCACGTTGCGCTCTGCGCTCGCTTCGTCGTCGTCGTCGTCGTCATCGTCATCGTCATCGTCCCCTGGAGGGAAACAACGGCACAACATGATCTTACATCCGACAGAAACCCTCCAACTAACTCCTTCTCAGGAACCAGACGTGTTGAAGTGACACAGAAAGTGATGATGATGAACTGAGACGAAGGCCGGATGTTTGAGAACTACAGGATAATATGAACATCTACGTTTCTACATCTAAGTGTAAAGTAAATACAAACTGTACCAACTATAAACCGTTTCTGTCACATCCGTGTTGCTTCAACACATCGACAGTCCACAAAACATCACAGCGACCACATCACCTCTGCTACTGTCACATGACCAACAGACAGAAACAGTCACATGGGTCCTGACAGCTCAACGCCGTCTGCTGACCTTCCCGATATTCCCATAAACGATGTTTCCTGGGTCGCAGACAGACACAGGAGCTCTGTTTCCATCAACCAATCGCATTAGAAAAAGTCGATGGAAACAACAAAACTTGAAAAAAAAGTTCATAAGTTAACTTGATGTGGTTTTTGCCTTTAGCGAGAAAATGTGAGAAGGAAACAACTTTGCTCTTCTGATGTAGCTCACATGACTGATCAGCCTATAGCGTCATCTTCCAATTCCAAGAATTCAAAATTCGCTTAACATTTTGATGGAAACAAATCTAGTGTGAGACCCGACACAAACTGGGTCAGGATCCTTTTAGCGTTGAAAACTGTCAAGCAGAGACAATGCAGTAAATTCTCCAATTGGCAAAAACCATCAAAAGAATAAACCTTGAGGAACGATCTTGGTGATGACATCATGTGTCCAGAGATATTTCAGCTTTTAAACTAGCTCTGTTTGTTACCTATGCTAACGGATCTGTCAATCAGGTCTGGTCCAGATTGAAGTATCTCAACATGTGGTGCAGATATGATTCAGATATCCTGTTAGATATCTCAGTATCACAGCTCAGATTGGCCCCAGTGTCCCAGACAGGACAGATCATTATCAAACCATCACAATATGTCGTCACGTGACAGACGAGTCGCAGCCACAGTGCTTTAACAACATCCAGGATGCTGCAGATGATCCATGACTTCATGCTTGTTAAAATTCAGACGTTCCCGCTCGGAGCCCAGAGGACACAAACACAACAAACCACAGATGAAGAACTACACGGCCAACGACGGGATCAGTGAGACGTGTGATTACAGTCACTTCCTGCTCAGGCAGCGTCTCTCGCATGGGGTCGGATTCTCCAGTTCACCTGTCGGACGGACGGAAACCTCTCGGGGTCAAACGACCTTGTTGAGAAGAGACGGACGTCTCAGCTCTCACATCATGAGGATATTGGGGCTTTTTGTTCCTAGAATCAGGAGTGAACTGGTTCCTCCTCCACCCATAACGTCTGCCCACTACAGACATGCAGTCATACACAGCACAGATCATAACGGTGATGATTTTTTTCCCTCGCATTCTTGTCATGAAGGTAAATATTTGTTCAGCTACTTTTGTTAACTTTGGCTTTTACTTTTCCAGAAATGTGAGACCACAGACTGTAAACAAAGATGGACGACATGACATCTCCTCTAAAGTGAAGCCAGTACATCCTGATCGCCCCCTGGTGTCTGGCTGCAGTACAGGTCATAAGCCCCGCCCCCTCTGTGTTAGCAGATAGGACATGGACTAATGTAAAATATCTAAGTAGACGTTAAATAAATGTTTCCAAAAAAGTTTCTGTCGATTTTCATTAGTTATTAGATGATCAAAACTGACTGAGACGGCACTGACTCGTGATTGGTCAAGAGTTTGTGGGCGTGGCCTCGATACCACTGAGATACTGACTCCACATGATGTCATCAGCACAAGATGGCCATTTCTGAATCTCAGATATTTTAGCTTAGTGTTTGAACGACGGCAGGAAGAAGAGACGTGTCGTTGTCTTTGTTCACAGTCAGTTAATGAGCCAAAACTCAACTACAATCACCGTTATGTTTTTTTTTAAATCTCAGCGACGACAACATCGACCCCACAGACATCGAACAGCGAACGTCCAGGCCGACGGACGGCGGCGACGACCGACTCGACGTCATCACACACACATTCACACACAGACACTCACGGGTTGGTGGGTCAGGATTGTTCAGGATTAGAAGCAGCAGGAGAGTGTTTGTGTGTGTGTTGGTGTGTGTGTGTGTGTGTTGGTGTGTGTGTGTGCGCGTGTTTGTGTGTGTGTGTGTGTGTGTGTGTGTTTGTGTTGGTGTGTGTGTGTTTGTGTTGGTGTGTGTGTGTGTTGGTGTGTGAGTGTTTGTGTGTGTGTGTGTGTGTGTGTGTGTGTGTTTGTGTTGGTGTGTGTGTGTGTTGGTGTGTGAGAGTTTGTGTGTGTGTGTGTGTGTGTGTGTGTTTGTGTTGGTGTGTGTGTGTTTGTGTTGGTGTGTGTGTGTGTTGGTGTGTGAGTGTGTGTGTGTGTGTGTGTGTGTTTGTGTTGGTGTGTGTGTGTTTGTGTTGGTGTGTGTGTGTGTTGGTATGTGAGTGTGTGAGTGTGTGTGTGTGTTTGTGTTGGTGTGTGAGAGTTTGTGTGTGTGTGTGTGTGTGTTTGTGTGTGTGTGTTTGTGTTGGTGTGTGTGTGTGTTGGTGTGTGAGTGTGTGAGTGTGTGTGTGTGTTTGTGTTGGTGTGTGTTTGTGTTGGTGTGTGAGAGTTTGTGTGTGTGTGTGTGTGTTTGTGTGTGTGTGTTTGTGTTGGTGTGTGTGTGTGTTGGTGTGTGAGTGTGTGTGTGTGTGTGTGTGTGTTTGTGTTGGTGTGTGAGTGTGTGTGTGTGTATGAGTTGGGTCCAGCATCAGAAGCATGAGATTGAGGATCAGAAGAGGAGGGAGGTGAGATTCTACTTTCATCTCTTTGTCCTTGAGAGAATCACAGTTAATATTTTAGTGCCAATTTAAATCATATATAACATCATGTAAAACAAAACAAAAGAAGAGACATTAATAAGAGATATTAATAATAATAATCAGCAGAGCGGACGACGTCTGAAGCACGAAGACGACAGACTCAACATCCATCACACAGACACGGGTCACAGCCTCAAGCTAACCTAATGCTAACGCTAGTGTTAGCCTGTTAGCTTATTAGCAAAGGGAGGTTGTGAGTGCTCAGGCTGAAGGAGAAGAGTTCCTATTACCACCAGCAGGGAACTGGTTCTGGAACCGGTTCCGTTCAGGGTTATTTCAACTTCGGTGAACCGGAGGAACCTTTGTGACCATGGACGCAACGGACGTGAACGCTAGTAGCAAGATGGCGGGAGTCAACGCTCGCCTGCGAGCACTCGTAGAAAATAAAAGACGTAGAAATCAAACAAAGATAAAAAAAAGCGTTGCACCAACGTCGTCACTCTCAAGTTTCAAGACGGTTTTTATTTGGTTAGAAATCCGGAGCGAGGGTTTCAGAGTTTGCTGCGTGGACCTGAACGCAGCCTGTTCCCTGCTGGTGGGCGAACTGTGACAAACTGAATTTAATACTTCACAGAGGTAGAAAATGATCTAATGATCATTTTTATATTTGGAAAAACAAGTTGGACTGGACGCTACAGTGACTCGTCACTCTCTGACGCTAGGGGCGGGGCTAGCAGCTAGCTGGTTAGCATGCTAACCAGGATTTTTGCTCTTCTATCATTTAAGAAGTTGTTTTTATAAAGTCGAACTGTTGTTGTGATGAGATGATGTGAAGACATTTCCTTCACAAAGGACGTTACGTTCTGTTTGTTTCTGATCAGTCGCTCTTATTTCAACGTCTCGTCTGAAGAGGGATTTTGGAAAGAGTCCATTTGTTGTCGTCGTCTTCTTCTTCTTCTTCTTCTTCTTCCTCTTCTGCTGTTAACGGGTTACGTGCTGTACCTACCGGCTGCAGCGGCGGGCTGCGTCCGTGCGTGTGGCGGGGTGCGGAGGGGCGAGGCGCCCCGGGGCGGGGGGGTCGGACTGGGGCTGTGCTGCTGCCTCAAGAAGGGGCTGTCCAGACGGCCTGGCGGTCCGCACACACACACACACACACACACACACACACACACACACACGTATGACAAGGACACAGAGCGACGCACCAGGACAGAGAGATGTCGGGAAGACGGACGAGACAAGACAGACGGAACACACGGCAGGAAGGGAGGGAGAGACGTTCAGCCCCCGGGAGGAGAACAGAGAGGATTGTGGGACGGATCGGCAGAAATCCACGACGACAAGGAGTGAAGGAAGGAGGGAGTGGAAGAGGAGAGAGGGATGAGGACACCAACAGGAGTGTAGAGGTGAAGGAGAGAGAGAAAGACAGGAAGAGAAGCTGTTAGTGTCGACTGGAGACAACATACAGTTCACCAGAGGAGGCGCTAGACCAGAAACTGAGGCTTCGCATCGTAAATCCCAGAAGAAGAAAAAAACGATCCTCTGAACTCAGGAACAAATCAGACCGAGAAGTTTTTACTCAAAGAGGAAAATGAAAATGAAAAGACTTTTTGTAGGTTCAGACATAAAATAAATGAGAGAGAAGTTATGTTCATTTTATGAATGAAGTCCAGAATAAAGTCAGAATATTGAGAATAACGTTCGTGAAGGAGTTCATGTTTCTGTTTGTTTTTCAGGATTACGGAAAAACTACTGATGGGATTTCACTGAATCTCGGTGGAAAGATGGAACATGAGTCATTTTGAGATTTGGTGGTTTGATGATTTGTCTTTACGGAGGTTTGAGTTGTTGTCGGAGCTTCAACGCGTCTCTTCTCAGTCATTTGATTCCGTCAGATCATCAGTCCGACAGACGATGAGAAACACAGGATTTTAAAAAGTGTGGAACAAGTCACATCCTCATGACAAACACTGAAACAAACAAGGATGTCAAATCATCATCACGAGGGAAGAAGCTGCGATGCTCAAACGTCTGAACCTGGAAAATCCTTTCATGGTGAAAGTCTTTCACAGTTTGTTCAGAAAACCTTTTCTGCGACGTGGGACGGGACGACGAACAGCTGTTCCTGTGATACTTCACACAGTTGAGAGTGAAAGGTGTTTACCGGTCCGGTGCACGGAGACGGGCGAGGTGTCCACGCTGACGGTCATCGCTCGCTCCTTCTGCTTGAAGAACTCCCGCGGGTTCCCTGAGCGCTGGGCGATGATCGCCTTCGCCTCCTGCAGACGAACACACAACCTGCTGGATTACACTCGTTCGGCTCTTCTCAACTCATAGTCTTTATTCTTTATGAGTATGAATCAGGCAACAAACAGCTTCGATCGTCTCAGATTAACAACAAATATTCATGTTTTAATTTGTTGTATTGATCCAACTGATCCAGTTATCTCACGTCAGAGCTTTTCAAAGACTGAGGCAGTTGGTGGAATATTTCTGTTTGACAGAAACGTCAGACTCAAGTTCAGACACCAGGTCTTTTCTGTCTGACTCGGGAAAAGTGGCAAAAGCAGTAGAATTCCTCACACACAGTTCCACTCCTCATGTAGAACATGTGGACGTCCACTGAGCCTCGGGTGAGCTCAGGATTTACATAACGCTGATGTCTGATCCAGAAACTCTCCTGTTTCCTGGTCCTGTCTGTGGGAAGCTGCGGTCAGACTCACCTCCACCTCCGTCTCCTTCTTGTCCAGGTTCAGGTCGTCCAGACTCGCCACGGCCGCCTGCAGACGAGAACGGTCACTCGCACGAAGAGGCAGAAACAGACAATAAAATACAATAACCAATAAAATAATCAAATGTTCTCGTCTGGAGGGAACGATTCCACACCAGCAGGGGGCGACAGAGACTGTTACTAAGACGCTCACTTTCTAAAAACATTTTTTATATTTTGTCTTTGACATTTAATAAATTGTGAGCTTCTTATTTTTTAAGCATCTTTTCCAGTTGTTAACACTTTTTTTCTTTTGTCAAGGAGACGACATTTCTTTATCACAGATTATATGAGGCTCAACACACACACACACACACACACACACACACACACACACACACACACACACACACACACACACACACACACACACACACACACACACACACACACACACACACACACACACACACACACACACACACACACACAGACAGACTCACGATGGTCGCCTGGCTCTGTAACCTCTCTCTGACCTCGTCCTCCTCCTGAATCTTCTTCCTGTTCTCACACACAAACACATGTATTAATATATAATAATAATGATAATAATAATACTCAACATAAACTGTGTGTTCCTCACCTGTGCTCCTCGATCTGACGTTCCCGCTCTCGGTACCTCTGCTCCCGGTTCTCCTGCTCTTTCCTCTCCAGCTCCATCCTCTCCTCCTCGAAGCGCTGACGCTCCTCGGCCAATCGCTTCTTCTCCTCCTCCTTCCTCAGCTCCTCCTCTCGCTGCGGAACAACGACCGCACGTCACGTGACCAGGAAGTAAAGAGTTTTTAGAAACAAATGTTTTGTTGTTGTGACGTGAACCAGAAATTAAAGACTACAT